>NW_024518762.1:913553-1072023 GCF_017590135.1 Pyrgilauda ruficollis
GGGGCGCTGCCCCCGCGGCAGCAGCAGCAGCAGGAGGGCGGCGGCGCCCAGGGACAGCAGGACCCCGGCCCTGCGCAGCCCCAGGCAAGGAGCGCTCATGCTGCAGCCCCGCGGGCCCCCGCCGCAGGGTGCGGCCCCCTCATGGCCCCGCACTCCGGGAGGTGGCGGCGGCCCCGCGGAGGGAGCGCCCGGAGGTCTTCGAGCCGCCGCCGCCGCCGCGGGGCCGGGCGGGGCCGCGGCCCCTTTAAGAGTTTCACCTGCCGGCCGCGGCCTCGCCGCGACGCGCGGCCCGGAAACGGAAGCGGGGCGGGAGGGGCGGGCGGCCGGAAGCGGCGGCGTGAGGGGAGGATGCCGCTGCCCGTCCAGGTCTTTAACCTGCAGGTACGGGGCAGCTGCGGCCCGCCGGCCTGGGCCTCGGGCCGCGCCGCGCTCCGCCGCTCTCCGCGTCCCTCCCGCGCGGGCTCTGAGACCCCTGTTCGACCGCGGCCTCCGGGGGCGCCGTGCGGCCTTCTCCTTAGGCTGCACGGGAAGGGAGCAGCTGTCGGCCGGCCTTGGGCCCTCGCTCGCCCTTCCCTCGGGTCTGTGTCGCTTCCGCCGCCGTTGGCGAGGAGCAGTGCTCCGCCGAGCATCCTCCGGCACCCGTGGCGTCCCCGCCGCTGCGGTGGCCCCGTGTTTGGTGCCGCGTTGTGCGCGCCGCGGGCAGGGCTGCAGCGGTGGCGGCGGGCACGGTGAGATCCCCAGAGAGGGGGAACCGCGAGTCTCTAGTGCAGGGAGCGCCGGGTGGGTCGGTGACACGAGGTACCTGCGAAGGCTGTCCTTGGCGAGTTTTAGCAGTAGCATATCTGTGTCAGGGCACGGGGCTTTGGGCAGTGAGGAGAGGACGAGGGACAGTTCAGCGTCCAACTCAGCCCCTTCGTTAGTGACAGATCTGTACTGCACCCCGTCCAGCAACAGAGCACGCCTGGTCCTGCCGAGTACAGCAGGAGACGTCAGCTCAGGCACCAGGATATCTGCTTGTGTGAGGTACCCTCAACAGAGCACCCAGCGGGGCTCAGGAAATCTTGGGGAGTGTTTGTTTATTATTTGCTCTGTGAGTAGTTTTTAAGTCAACCTTGCATCTTCCTTTCAATATAAAGAGCTTGAAAATGTTTGAGTTTGCTTGTCCTACTGGGGCTTTCAGCCCACTTGTGTTTTTCCCACTTGTGGGAGTTAAGTGAGAAATGCAGAGTGCAGACTCCAGCGTAGCAGGACACACGTTGTTCTGTTCCAGCTGGAATTACAGTTACCTTTGTAATGCTGTTTTCTAAGGAGTCTGTAATTGTGTTTTTACTATGGCAGGCATACACAGCCTAAACAAACTAACCTTAGCATTTAGTGTTTGTGATATAAGAAAAGACAAAAGGTAGATGAAAGTGGGAAAAGTAATGGTCTCAGCGTATGGTGAATTAGTTGTTTTTATGCACAGTTTGCCTGAGGGGTGATCTAGACAATCAAAATTTCCTCTGTGCCCTCCCTCCCTCCCTTTCCTTCATGGAAAGGTTAGTAAACTAGGAAACAAATGTTATTGTGCTTCACTTGCTTTTACTTGAGAATTTGGGAGATTTAAGTGGTGAGATATGTATTTGATATATATCAGTTTGTGAAAGAATTAAGACCTTCAGACTGTGGGTGAGTGTAGTTTTTAGAGATAGGAAATCTGGATCTGCCCTGTTCTTTCTCACAAAAAAACCCAACCAACCAATCAACCCAGTCCAAAAAACCCCTCAATCTTTGATTTCTTAACAGACAGTAAAATCAGTAAAAATATGGAAATAATCAGATGTGTATGGGGGCAAGGTGTTGGCATGCCTGCCTTTTGTGAGATCCACTTTTGCAATTTCCACCAAATCAAGCTTATCTAATATGTGCACATTTTATAAGAAGACAGTTTGCTAAGTTTTCCTCACTTTATTTTCTCACAGTAATTCCTAGGAGGACTGTTCAGCACACTTTGACTAGGAGGAGACAGAGAATTTTGTGCCAGCAGACCCATTAGTTTGTGGAATGGGGTTGCAAGCTGGTCTTGCCTGGGGCTGTAGCAATGCAGCTGTGCTGAAGTCACTGCATTGGTGTGAGTCCTTGTGGCTCAAACCAGTGCAGGGTGTACTGGGAGAATAAAATTCTGTTGTTTCTCCAAAAGAGGCTCTGTCTGAGCAATTGAACTCGAAAACTATAGTAAGATGGTTTGACTAATGGCAGATCCCTGCAGTGCAGACAAATTGTTCCTTGCTATGTTGGAAACTCTGAAATTGTCATTCTGCATTCTGTTTTTTATGGTTTTTAATACTTCTAAGAAGTGCAACAGTTTTTGCCTTCCCCCCCCCCCAAAATATTATTTCTAAGCATTAAAGCAATTTTGAAAGGTTGTCGTGAGTTTTTGGGTACATTTTACCTTTTGGAACTTCTTAATCTGAGTGAAAACACCTGCTCTTGCTCAGAGAAGAGAAATGGAATGCATATGCATACCTCAGATACTTTGTAGAATCAGATTTATTGACCCCTTCATTTTTTCCATTTGATTTTCAATTTGGTAATTTACCAACCCAAATAAACTGCTCTGGTGAATGCTAAGCTGTGCTGCTGCTTGCATTAGCCATCATGCTGACTGGTGGTGTTGCTAGAGAAAAATCCTAAGCATATCAAAAGAGTAAGCAGTGCTTTTTCATTTTTAAAATTTAACACATACTTAAGCAAGTCATTAATGGATTGAATAACATAATTATTTCCTGCTCAAATGTAATAAGCTGCTTTTGACCTCGTTTTGCTGTTTCAGGGTGCAGTGGAGCCCATGCAGATTGACGTAGATCCACAAGAAGATCAGCAAAATTCACCTGATATCAACTATGTGGTGGAGAACCCCACGCTGGTACGTGCTGCTGAGGGCTGTGGGTGCATTTCTTGTGTATGGTCTCTTCCTTTAAGAATTTTGTAAAAAAACCCCTCTGAAAAATGTTAAAGCTGGTTAGTCTTAACCACAAAAGCATCACAACTGAAATGTTAAAAAGGTAAATTGTAATGTAGAGCATATTTCTGAGGAAATTACTCATATTTGAAGAAAGCGGACATGGACTGATCTTACAGCTTTTTGAGTTGTTTTGCCCTCCTTGAGGGGGTGAGGTGTGCAGGAAAAGCTGTGCAGGTCACAGCATGGTGGCCTGCTGTGGTGTGTCCGTTTCCACCTCCTGAGGCCAGGTTTTGTTGGCAGGATTTGGAGCAGTATGCGTCCAGCTACAGCGGGCTGATGCGGATCGAGCGGCTGCAGTTCATTGCTGACCACTGCCCGCAGCTGCGCGTGGAAGCTCTCAAGATGGCTCTGTCATTTGTCCAGAGGACTTTTAATGTTGATGTGTACGAAGAAATCCACAGAAAGCTGTCCGAGGCCACGAGGTACTAAGAGCCCATGGGAACCTGGGGAGCTTTCCTGACAGAGTTAAGAGTGATGTGCTGCAGTGGAGGACTTTGCATGTAATACCAGCATGTACCTTACACAAATTGTCTTTGCCCTTAGAATTTAATAGCAGCGTGTGTTCATGCTTTTTTAAAAGGTAGAGCACAGAAGGCATTATTTCATTCTGAAATCTTTGTGCTTTAAAAAGCTGCAGGTAGATATTGAGGTGAGTTTAGTCCTTGCAACTGCCTCAAATACTAATGAACATACTTGTTTTTCCTGAGTTAGATTATGGAGACTTGTTCTAGATGCTTTTGTTTTCACAAGTTAATACCTAATCTAACTCTTTGCCTTGTTTTGGTTTGTTGTTTCCTTTCTCCCCCCACCCCGCTCTAAAAATAGGTCAGCTGTTAAGGATAACCTTTGATATCTCACTTATCCATCCACGCTTCCCATCTTTGCATTATTTTTGTTGCTATGCTTATTTCATGATTTCTTGTCTGTTTTGCATGGGTCGTCTTTACCATGTGTGTGGCAGTATGTTCATCCTAAGATCATTAGCATAATTTTGTGAAGTATTTGTAAACATCTGTGATGCTTGTGTTACTGTTTGCACTGGACATTTTAAGCAATATGTTTCTTTTTCCCCACTACCCTTATTTTGTCTTTGGCCAATTTTGTGTATGAAGTACTGTTTGTTAAGGTAACATTGCCAGGCGCTTAGCAGACTTCTGTTTTGAAACGTGTTCAGCCTAATAGCCTCATTCAAATACTTTTCTTTCAGAGAACTGCAAAATACACCTGATGCTGTCCCTGATAGTGGAATTGAACCCCCTCCTCTTGACACAGCTTGGGTTGAAGCTACACGCAAAAAAGCTCTTCTTAAACTGGAGAAACTCGATACAGATCTGAAAAATTACAAAGGGAACTCCATCAAGGAGAGTATCAGGTGAGATGCAAAAGGCTCTGCTGGAGCAAGGAAGAGCATTTTGTTCCTCCATGCACTTAACATGGGACGTGTCCTTAGGTCAGTGTGTTGAGTTACTTGTTTGGAACAAACTGCCTTTGTCCCTTTGTGAGCATGCAGTTCATTGATGTTTTAATTCCTGTCCTCCAGGAGAGGCCACGATGATTTAGGTGATCATTATCTGGACTGTGGAGACCTCAGCAATGCTCTCAAGTGTTACTCGCGAGCCCGTGATTACTGCACCAGTGCTAAACATGTCATCAACATGTGTCTCAATGTTATCAAGGTAGGAGAATTTGCAGGCTGAGGTACCTGCGGGGCGTCTTTTTGACACCTGCTGTGAAGTTGCCCCCATACTTGGCTCTTGTGTCCGCAATGATGCGGCTTATCTGAGGAGTGCCATTTGTCCATGCCTGCCCCACTCTGTTTCTGGCTCTCTACAGGTCAGTGTCTACCTCCAGAATTGGTCTCATGTTCTGAGCTATGTAAGCAAGGCTGAGTCTACACCAGAAATTGCAGAAGTAAGCTCCTGCTCTTTGACTTGCATAGATTTTCCCTTTGTTTTCTGTTTCCAAATTTGTAAAATGATTTTTTCCTTTCCCCCTTTATGACTTCTCTCGTGATATATGTGTACAAAACCTGACTTATGGTAAAAACAGAACCGTCCTCAGTTTTGCCGTATTTCCCAAGACAAATAAGATGAAGTTATCTTGCCATTGAGATTGGCAAGTTAATTATCAGGGCGAAATATCCTGGGGACAGTTGTAAGCTAAATAGCTTTCATACTGCTTGCTCACTACTGCTTTGTTTTATGCTTTAGCAAAGAGGAGAAAGAGATAGCCAGACACAAGCAATTCTCACCAAACTGAAATGTGCAGCAGGTGAGTGAGTCCTTCAGCTTCCTGTATGGTTTGCCTGTCTTTCTACTTGTTAGCTGTCCATAGGGCTCTATTTTTCCTCTCATATTTGACAGACTTTGTATTTCCATACCAGACATGCAAAATTTAATGAAGCTGGTGAGATAGAACTGCTGGTTTTTGCCATCTCTTTCATCTCCCTGAGTTTCTTCAGAGAGGATACCTGTGTGAGTCAATGTAGTTCAAAGGATGCTTGATACAGTCTGAGGATCTTGTTTTACTTCACTAGTGAAGGCACTAGCAACGATGTGGGGGCCTTTCCTACTCCCTAGATTTTTCAATTTTCTCTAGTTTGTATATTGTCATAAAAAAAGGACTAACTTTTTCTGGTTCCTAGGCTTGGCCGAACTAGCTGCTCGGAAGTACAAACAGGCAGCAAAGTGCTTCTTGTTGGCATCATTTGATCACTGTGATTTCCCTGAGGTGAGGACCAAGAGGGAGCTGCGTGCAGGTCTTGGAGGGGATGCAGTTCTTCTAAGTATTAGGTTGTAAAATTCAGATATTGTAGTTATTCTTGCAGCATTCCTGTATAGTTTGGTGGTGCTGTGAACTGTGCTGGTTGGTTGGTTTGTTTTTGGTTTTTTTAAGTCTCTGTTCTTGGCTTCTCTAAATGTTCTATTCTAGGTCTCATAAGAGTTACCTGAGAGATTTATAATTCTGTGTTGCTCAATCAACCAAAACCTCCCAAAATTGATGCCTGCTCTCGTAACAGTATTACTGCTCTGGCCCTGTCATCCCACACAGTGGGTGAGAGCAAGCTGAGTGTTCCACTGCATTTGCTAAGGACTAATCTTGTCACTGCTTGAAAGAAAGGCCTGGGGTAGAAGACTCAATGCAACCCTTAAGCCATGTTGATAGTCAGTGACAGCTTGCTCTCTGTGTCTCCCTGTCTCTGTAGCTGTTATCTCCCAGCAATGTGGCTGTGTATGGAGGGCTCTGTGCCCTTGCTACATTTGACCGTCAGGAACTGCAACGAAATGTTATCTCCAGTAGGTGAGTGATGCCTTGAGTGATGTTTGTATGTACTAGGCATCTTTTGGAACATGGGACTTTGGTTGAGAGTGGATTCTGGCAGGAATATTTCTCATACAGGAGAGAAAGAATCACTGAGCCTTAATTTGGCTTCAGCATTAAGTGCTGTTTCACTGTCTAAAACACAGTGGTTAATCACAGCTGAAATTTTCTTAGTGTAAGTTTCCCACCCAGGTTAAATCCAGCATCTGCATAGCCCAGTTGTCTGTCTGCATCAGTGCTTCATACCAGACATTCAATCGAGGGACAGTCCTCTGTCAAAGGCAGCTGTTAGGATAACTTACCTTCATGTTGCCCCTTGTTCTGGTGTATGTTAATTGTTAAAACAATTTACTAATTATTAGTACACCTTGGAGTGTAATATAACTATGGCATACAGAAGGTGAAGAGAGTTACGGTCTTTGGAAGAAAGTGGATATTGAGTGTCATAGATTGAATTGCAATGGCACTGGGTTCGTGTCAGCTAGAGGTACAGAAGCAGTAATCTTAAATTGCTGTGGAAAAGGGGTTGTTACCCTTTTTTATGGGCTGATATGTAGGGTGAGATCCCAAGGTTTAAAAATCTGTGATGGTGAACTGGGAGTGTGCTGAGTTAAAGTGTACATCCCTAAGATTGACCACATTCACAATAGCTTGTTTCTCTGAGAAACTGGCATGCTTGACTTCTCTGTGGTGTGCTGTACTTAATGAAGGCTGTGCTTTGAAGTGGGACACAGAGCTGGCCACCACGGACTATAGTATGGCATTTGTTTGCTGGTGGTGTATCCTGATTTTGATCTATTCCCATCCATGATTTTTATTTTGTGTGGACAAACACTTCTACTACTTGGTTTGTCTTTTGTCTTCCTTCATCACAGCTCTTATGCTGTGCTCTGTCTCTCTGTGTTCCAGGCTCCCAGCCCTGGTGAAAATGGGCTGTCTGGTCTGTTAGAGGGTAAATTCTTGGAATCTCTGAATGATAGTGAGAGTTTTTAACCTTGTGCCTTGGAGTGATGAGGTTATGGGGTATTTAAGTGCAGGTTCCAATCTCTGATCACTGCCATCTTTATCTGTAGCTCCTTCAAATTGTTTTTGGAGCTGGAGCCACAGGTTCGTGACATCATCTTCAAGTTTTATGAATCTAAGTATGCTTCATGCCTGAAGATGCTGGATGAGATGAAGGTGAGTTGCAGGAGAGCAGTGCAGAGCAGACCCTAAAAGTTCCCTTTGCCTAGCCTTTTGTGAGAAGCAGTGATTGTCAAAAGTAGATACTAAATGTTCAGCTCTTCTGTGTCTCTGGATGTGGTGCATGGAAATTAGGAGTAGTTTATTCGTAGAGAGAAATTATAAACATTTAAAACATATTTCTAATTTTTTTATTCACTCTTGTTTTATTGTATTGTCTTGCTGTAGTGTAATATTCCTAAGGTTTAAGTATATATGCATAAATGTTTCAGAACACAGGAATAATATATTTTTCCAGATTGCTTCTCAGCTTCTGATGTGGTTTATTGTTTTGCAGGACAACCTGCTGCTAGATATGTACCTTGCACCTCATGTCAGGACACTTTATACCCAAATTCGAAATCGTGCCCTTATCCAGGTAATTGTTCCTGTCATCCCAGAGGTGGATGAACAGGGAGATAGGCCATTTCTGTGCAGCTGCTTTTCCCCTAGTTTCTTAGAGGGTGGAGAGTGCAACTGAATATTTTCTCCTTCTTCTTCTTCTTAGTACTTCAGCCCCTATGTGTCGGCAGACATGCGCAAGATGGCCACTGCCTTTAACACCACAGTGGCTGCTCTGGAAGATGAGCTCACTCAGCTGATCTTGGAGGGACTGATCAATGCCAGAATAGACTCACACAGTAAGGTGAGTGCATTTCACCCATGGATTAGAGACTGAACTTTCCATTCCTGAGACTCTTGGAAGGTGCATTCATCTCTTGGGCCTGGTGTGTTCGGTAGGGGGGAGCTGTGTGTGACCTCAGGCTCCATAATGCCTGAGCTGTTCTGCTGCTGTGGAACCCTGGCACAGCTCCCACGTACAGCTCTCTGTGTTGGTTACAGATTCTGTATGCTCGAGATGTAGATCAGCGCAGCACAACTTTTGAGAAGTCTTTACTGATGGGCAAAGAGTTTCAGCGCCGTGCCAAAGCGATGATCCTGCGCGCCGCAGTCCTGCGCAACCAGATCCACGTCAAGGTATGGGCCTGCTAAACACAGACTTACAGGCAGGATAAAGATTTTGTTTATTTACTTAAGCAAAACTGTGAAAGTTGGTGAATTGAAGATTCTGGAAGGGAGTGAATCTGTCATGTTCCTGATTGGACAAATTCTTAAGTAGTAAATACTTAACATATAAGGAACAAGTGTTTTTAGCCAGTAGATTAATCTGTTTGTACAGCTCAGAATCTCCTTTGAAGTTTATATGGTTGGGTTAATTCTGAATAACTCCTTTGGTCCAGTCCTTGATAGACATATCTTTTACCTTCTCAGTAAAGATTGTTTGAAGTAATTTTTTCAGCAGAGGAAGTAAAAAAAGCATTAATTGTTAGGAATATTCCTTCTGGATTGCAGTTTGGAAAGGATGCCTTTAGGGAAGACAGGTCATCTGCACAAAATGTATTAATTTCTGTAGTATATTAATCCCCATGATTACTAAATGTCAGATAGGATTCAATTTCTGGGGTCAACAGCACCTTGTACATAGTAAATAAGAGTGGCTTAAAAGTTCTGGTTTGACTTTTTTAGGAAAAGTGTTTGTGAACTGTAGAAGTTGTTAATACAAAACCATCATTAATGAACCTGGGGGTATGCTCTCCCCCCGCTGCCATCCTGCTGTGCTTCACCTGTGCTTTATTTTGTCTCTCAGGAAGCAGGCTGCAGAATATTTACACATCACTAACTAGGATGTGTTCTGGTCTTGTTGCAGTCTCCTCCGAGGGAAGGTAGCCAAGGGGAGCTCACTCCAGCTAACAGCCAATCCAGAATGAGCACCAACATGTGAAAAACTTCGTGCACTACCAAAAGAAATGGTCCCTCAGGACTGTACCCAGTGTCTCACCCACTAACTGCTGAGCTTCACAAACTGTCCCTATCTCCCTCACTTCTTGCTCGGACTGAGAGAGTCAGGGTTGGTGGTGGATAATAAGAATATTCCAGTAACTTCAATTCTCCTTGAAAAGAAATTCTTTTTAAAAACAGCATCCCTGCAAATGGGTCATCATTTCAGTTTTGGTAGAAAACCTTCACTCTCCTTCCACCACTCCATAAAGAGCTGTCAGGTTATCCATGCAGATGCTGAGTTGAGAGTTTTTCAGCTGCTAATAGTTTTCTTGTTTCAAAGCTGCAAAAATAGTTAGTTGAATGGACAGGCACAATATAAGATGAATTTTGCTGGCCTGAAAGTATTGCCTCAGTTTTGAGCAATGCTGAGCTTTCTGTTTTCCAAATAAACTTACAAGTGCATTGCTCTCAATTATGGAGCTAGAGTTCTGATGGGGGAGGAGATTTCCTTTGAGAAACTCTTGGAAAACTTTCACCTGTACCAGAAAACATGGCATTGCTTCCATGCATTCAGTCACAGGCCTTTATTTTAGGGTTTTATGTTTACCTGCAGCCAGGTTCTCTCTCTCTCTCTCTCTCTGGTCTCTGTTTTCAAAGAACTGTTTCCTGATGTGTTTCCCTCTTGTGTGTGACCTGGCTTTAGGTTCCAGTGTTATCATAGCAGTAAATCTCTACTTCATGCAAATATTGCTGCTTGCCCAGTCTTACTGCCGTAGTGTGTCATGGTTTCCCCACATGTGCAACAGTTTTTTGGGTAGAATGGATAAATGCCATAAAACACCACTCAAGTCTTGTGGAAGCACTAAAAAGAGTCAGTCTCGTGCCCACTCTCCAGGTGCAGTTATTCTGCTTTTCTTTTTATAAAGGGGTTAAAGGTGGCAGCCCAGTGTGTGTGTGTGTGTGTGTTCTTCTTGTGTTCATGAAAAGAGAAATGCACTGAATTTTCTGAAGTCACTGCAACCTTGTATTCATCTAATCCATAAGGCAAGCTGAGAATTTTGATCCAGCCCTGACTGGTCTGGCAAGTGACTACAGATGTTACTTTTAATGTGTTCATACTTTTTTTTAAAAAATAAGTTGTTATATCTAGTGCATTAAACAGCAGGATTAAAAAACTTCTGAGTATTTGGAATTTTGTGTTAAAGTTGGGTTTGAGGTATTTTGATCTCAAGCCATGGATTTTTTGCTAAGCTTCATGATATTTCATGGGCAATTGTGTTTTGCTTTCTGATCTGGTTGGAGATGTAGCTTGGATGTAAAGAAAGTGCAGTTTGAAGGAACAGCAAAATTCCTGTAGCAACAGTGGTCTCTCCTGGCTTTCCATGCTTTTCATTACTTAGGTGCTGAAAATGGAAGCAGTAGTTTCTGTGAGGTCTTTGGTTGCATTTGGCATGGAAAAATTCTCCCATTTTTGAGGGAGAACTTAGTGTGGAGCATGGCTGATGGCCAGTGTAGTGAGAAAGGCAAGCTGAGTCCTTGGGTAAATTGCTGTACATCCTTATAAGAAATGCAGGGAAAGTACTGTTGTGCTGTCTATTTGTGCTGAAGGAAAGCTTTTCAGTCCTAAAATGTTACTCAAACATTCTTGCTTTCTTCCCCAGATGGGCCAGTGATACTATTTATAAGGAAAAGTTGTTACACTCTGCTCTTTAGGAGATGGTTTTGCATCCCAGTGCAGCGCACCATGCCAGGTGGCTGGCTGTGCTCCTGCTTTCGGGATTTTTATTTTAATTACTTGTATCTGTCCCTTGCTGGAGGATTTCTGCTCCAGGACTCCTTGGTGGTCAGTGATGTCTTGAGCTGACTGGAGTCTCTGGACTTCAGCAGCATCACACATCCCTCGGCAGCCACAGGGGGCCCACAGGGTGGCCGCAGCAGTTTCCAGCTCTGGCTGTGGCCCGAGGCCATTCTGGAATGTTGGCATCCCCCCAGACAAAAGTGCTTGCAACCTCTTTGGGAGTGATTGAGCATTTCTCTTTTATTACACTGGCATCGTGGATGCTTTGTGCAGAATTACTGGCATGTAACTCTCTCCTTAGCCTGTGAAAGAAGCTGCTGTTGCTTTTGGATCTTGTAGATGGGAGTCAGGGCTGTCCATGCACGTTTCTTCTAGACATTGTCCAACACCTCCTTCAGTCCTAACTGCCTGCCAGTCTCAAACCCCACAGAATACAACACAGTATGGATATAGTTCTAGGTCATAAGCATTCATAAGCACTCTCCCCCAGTAAAAATGATTCTTACCTTAAATTTCTATGTAATTTCCCAAGTAATAAATGGGGAAATAGTGACACACATGCAATGAATTGTCAGTGATTCCCTGTGACCACCAAGGTCATTCAGTGGATGAAGTTTTGTGGAATGTGTAGCATGTTGGTGTGTCTAAGACATGATCAGAGGGGCCCATTCGTATGGATTTAATGAACTTGTGCAGCTCCTTTTTGTTAAGGAAGTGCCAATGGTAGGCCATGACAGGTTCCTCATGCAGTGTAAATCCTGTTTTCTTTACATGACCAAAAACAGTTGGAAAGAACCTTGTTCTTTTGGCAAAGGCAGTTTTAATTAGCACAGTCACTCTTAAGTGGTAATGTAGAAGCTGCCACTGTGAGATGTGTGTTAGAGTAGTTTGGGGTGATTGGTAATTATCTGCCCAGAACTTGTCCGGCACAGTGTTGCTAAGTTTTGCAAGGGGAGGTCTGTTTAGAGGTGATTATGGACCTTGGCTGGTGCAGCATCATCTGTGAGCTGCTTTTGGCTGAAGGGTGTCAGTGGGTGAGGGAGAGAATAACAGCTCTGCCTTTGCCCCAGGCCATGTGGGTGTGATCTGTACATCTCTTCTGTGACTGCAGCAATGGTCTCAGAGGTTCCATCCTCTGGATAGCTCCCAAAACTGCCACTGAACAGGGTATTATTTCTGATACGTGCAATGTAATATAAACTTTCAGGGAAAAAAAGAGGACACTTTAATGTGACGAAGACCCATTGTGTATTGGTAGAAAGTACTTGTCAGAAAGTACTTCTCTTAAAGTCTCAGCCAAATGAATTTGACTATTTGAGATTCTTCTGCCATCTTCATTACTGTTCATGAAGCCGATAGCAGTGGGGCAGCAGTGTGCTGCACAGGACAGTGCTCTAAGCATTTTTTGTATCACCTGCTTGTGACAGCTGAGGCTGAGACAAGGCAGTGTTTCACTTCTCTGGTATTCCATCAGCTGTGAATTTGTGGTAGGGTGAAAAACACCAAACTGGTGTGGAACTGACTTCTGCTTCCTCTGGTGCTGTTAGAGAATAGGGAAAGGATTACTGTCTGCTTTGCAAATGAGCTTTGTACTTAAAGTAATGTTATTTTGACTTCTGTGTTCTTAAGGATCTCTGAACTCCATTCAACATTTCATAGGGCTGCTGTGTAGCTTTAGATTCTCTCATAGGATAACTTCATTAAGCTAAATTAGTTAGAAAGGGGAACAGAAACTGGCTAATAGGTCATGTCAAGCTCTAAGAGAAAATGTACAAGATTCACTAATTAGAAGCTTGGTAAATTCATAATGTAATTAATTCTCCTGACATCAAAGAAATAATTCAAGCTTAGGCCTTGGTAAAGTTACTAAAGCTACAGACTGAAGGACAGCTGCATTAGCAAGAGATGGTCTAATTCAAACAAGACCTCAAGTGGCAGGACCTGAAAAATCTGGCTTAGGTGGTAGATCAGGCTGGGTATTCTTTTTGTCCCTGACCCTACAGGTACTACTGTTTCAGCTCTCTAAGCCTTCAGCTCTGGCTTTGACTGTTGTACTCCCTGTGCCTGTAGTCAATACAACTGTGAACCCTCTGCACTTCAATGTTTGTACCCCATAAATACATGCTGAAATCCTGGAGTTTCAGTCTTTGTTTTGATGCACTTTTTGTTTTAAAAATTTTTTAACAAATCTTTCTCATATCTCATTTCATAACCTGTTTCTCAAATAAAAACAATTGGCTTTCTTTTCTGTCAGGTGAAATACCCCAGCTTTTTCTTGTGTGCCTCTGAAAATCATTTAGATGTGAGAACCCATTTTCTTGAAGACTGAGCATCATTTTCAACATCATTCTACATTCAGGACACTGCCTTTTCCTCCCCCTGCTCCATGAAAATTAAATAGTGTATGTCTCCTTAAGGGCCTGTGAAACAGAAACAAAATAGGCTTCGACTTTGCTGAGCTGACAACATTTTTTTTGATTAGAGATAAACAGAATAATTAGTATATTGCCTATCCTGAAAGTAATGCCTTGTTAGTGCAGGTGTGCCCAATGTGAACAGTAAGTGGCTTGGCTTTGCTCATGTTGTAACTGGGCCTCTGAGCCCACAAGCATTGGTTAGTGAGCTGTGGCTCCTCTGGACAGCTTTGCCTCAGTAACTGCAAGGTTGGCATCTTCTTGCACGGCTGCTGAAAGTTCAGGTTGAAACTTTTTTCCATTAGTGTGGTGATTTGTAGCTGGATGCACAAGAGGTGGGTCTATGTTGCAGTGCCAAACTGAGCAGTTTTTCAGCCCTGTCAGGCGTGTGGCAGCCTCCAGCCATGCCACGGACAGGAGTGGACAAGATAAGGCCTATCTGCTTTTCTCCACTGTGCTTGTTAAGAGATGCCTTGGCACGGAGGGAGGGACAAATATATCTTAAATACTAATTCTTTATAGAAAGGTACCCAATTAGTACTCTCAAGTGTAAGGCCCCTCCTGAATTTAGGAGCTGAAGCCACCTTGACTGTTCCTTCACACTGGTGCTTCTGTGATGACACTATTTGTGAGAGGGAGGTGTGATCTAAAATCTCTCTGTGTGGGTAAGAAGCTGACTCTCTCACACAGCCCCAGTTCTCTTGTGCTGGAACTGGCTGTTTTGCCTTTGCAGACTTTGAGCAGAATGACTGAGCTTTCTGATCTTTTTGGGAAACTGTAAGTGGGGAGAGGTCAATTAAACAGTTTGAAATTCTAGGATAATGAATATTTAGGTTTTTTTACTAGAGGAGGGGGGAAGAGTCCAGGAAACTCAGAATACTTGACAGCTTCAGCATGCATGCCTGTGCAAGGGAAGAAGGGGACTATTTCCACATGAGGTGGAAGAGGTGGTTTCAAGTTCCCATCTTTAAAAAAGGGATGCTTGTGTAGGACCTGCATCTGGTTTTGTCGCACGTCTCTCAGAATTTATCACGTGTGAAAGACAAATGACCACATAATGAAGTGAGACCTTGAGCAGGGGAATATTAATGGACTTGGTTCCACATATATTTAGACAACCCTATCTGTTAAAATAGAGACTTCATCCTCCCCCAGCCTTTGGCTCATGGAAGACTGTTAAGCTGGATCACACTGTAAGAAACTAATAATTGTTAATGTGGATTTAGCAAGATCTTACAGTTTTACATTCACATTCCAAGTACTGCTGCTTTCCTTTCTGCATTAAAACACTAACAAATGTGACACATTTTCTGTTAGCGAGGAAGTCACTGACACTGCTATTTTTAGCATGCCAGAAGGCTAATACAAAGTTCTAATACAATAAATTTAGTTGCCAGTATTAAAAACAGAACATGAAGGGTTAATGAGCATACAGGAGGCAGAGTGTAATGGCAGCTTACAGAAATTGTCTCCACCCAAAAATGCAGCATTTTCAGTCTTTCAAATACAGCATTAGACATTTAATTGCATCTCTTTTATTTCAAATGCAGGATAATTCCCTGAGAAAGCAGTTTTTTACTTAAATAAAACTTTTCCAGAACTTAATCATGTGGAAGAAGTTCACACAGCTGACAGTGAGCTGGAGATGACACATTCTTTGGCCCAGGGAAGTAGTGTAGTGGTCTGGCAGGTGCTCTTGGACTGTTCATTTCCAAAGCTTCACCCCGTACTGTCACCAGCCTCCTTCAGCACTGCTGTCTCCCCCACCTCTGCATCTCCTCCCTGACTGATCTCTGGGGTTTGAATTCCTCTTTGACTGTGCTGCCATGAAAGGGATTTTTCATACTTGGTCTTAAAAAGTAATCCATGACCTGAAAAAGCAGAAGGGGAAAAAAACCCCAAACCAACATCCTGAAATGAGATGACTACAGTGGTAAACAGAATACCTCATTCCTTATAAAGAATGGGTCTTTACAGACTGGACACTGCATCCTGAGGCTTTGGAAGCAGGAGCAGTGACATATAGAGAAGGAAGAGCAGTCTTTTAAAGTGGTACTACAAACTTTTAGATAGCATGTAGCATTTTAGGTAGTATGTAGATTTTAACACCCACCTACACCCCATAACCCAAAGATTAAGCATACATGGGAGATGGATAAGATGTTTGCTTGATGCCTGGTAAGGCCAGATGCACTCACCTGGACAATCTGCTACCTCCTTGAATGCTCTTTTTTTACAGCATCCTCGGCACATGTTAAACACACATTTAGTGCCCTGGGTTGGGACAGCGATATAAAGAAGCTTGTGTCAGTGAAAATAAAATTGTTACTGTTTACTATAATAAGTGACAATACAGCTCTGCACTTTCAGATCTTTGGAAAAAACCCATGTACTCAGCCTAATGAAGATGATGGAGCTGATGTCACATTGGGTGCTATCTGCTGTTTGCACATAAAGAACAGAAAAACCCCAACCAACCAAAAAAAATCCACATTCAGCTTGTGCAGCCCCCATAGCCTGTTGGGCAGCCTGAGTTACCCACCACAAGCAGCCACATGCCATAAGCCCTCTGCAACAAGCATGAACACATTTGGAGCTTGCTCTAGTTCTCTGCAGCATGAAACACAGTGCAACCATCTGCAGCTAGGCCTATAATATGTTACCACCAGAATTACTTCCCTACTTGCATCTTAAAACACACCTGCATATTTATTAAAGTATACTGTGTGACCCTTAGGGGACAGCAGCAGCTGAGTCTTGGCTAACTGATGAGGTGGCAAAACGAGCCTCGGTCTCTGGGGTGCTTTGCTCACACACAGTTTAGAAAAGGGGGTTGAGATTGTTTACCCTGATTCCCTTCACCCCAGTCAAAAAATCCTTCATGTTTAGGGAGGCTTTAGTTGAGCTCCTTGTCCTTTTTCTTCTCCACACCCCCACACCCCCCACCACATTTCATGACATAGCTCAGAAACACATAATCTAGGGAAAAAAAAAATAATTACAGGACTAGTCAGAAGATTTCAAGAGCTACCTGCCACTTTACAGTGATGCAACAGCAAAACAAAAATAAGTCTTAAGCCCTGGTGCAGACAGTCTTGGTTTACGCACCAAGCATAAACCATGTCAAACCATGTCATTTGGATTAGCTATGAAACAGGATGGCTTTGAAAGCAGGCCAGCCTAGTGCTCAGTGCTTTCCCAATAAGGAACACAGCAAAAATATCCCATTTTTTTCAGAAGCTTCAAATTGAGCCTCAGCTGGCTGCCACTGCTGTGCTGCAGTAACAGCCTTACAACAGGGAGCAACATCACGTGCCTGTGTTGCAGGCTCCCGCGCCCCCTGAGGTGCACGTAATGCTAATTTTTAAGCTAGAACACAAAATTATTTGCATCTTACACCCCACTTTACAGTTATATTAGCAGCAATAAATACACTCTGCTTACACAGCAACACCACCCTGCCAAGCAAACAGCTATGTTCACCAAGGGAAAAAACAAGCAAAAGCAAAATGAACTCTTTGCAAATATAAAAATATTTGAAATTTCAATACAGAACCTGTAAAACCAGCTGCCTCATTTCACATTGCTAATAGTGAAAGTCAATGTTAATCTATTGCAAAGGCAGGACTGAGGATGAAGAGGTGCTTAGGCTTGTTTTGATAAAGGTAGAGATCCAAACAACACAAACCAGAGCTGCAGGTGCTGTCTGACACTGCAGGCTGCACTGTGATGACATTTACACTAAGAACCATACCAGTTATTCAAATTTTCCCTTTGCAGAAAAACTCCACCCACCACTAACACCAGTAAGAGGTGGTTTGTTTTTCATTTCACAGTAAAATATGCATGTCATACATGTGTAGAAGTCTGGAGATTTGTTTCCAAGATATCTTGGGAAATTCGATTAACTCACTCAACTGTTTTAGCAATAAATACCCTCAGCAGCAGCAGGACTGCACTTTTTTGGAGAGGAAGGCAAATTCTCTCAAAGAACCTATGTATGTTAAGGATTTTTGTGCAGCACCTTCAACCTCAGAGACTGGTTACAGTTAACAGTTAAAAAGCTTTAGCCCAAGTATGGACTTTCCTCCACACACACACACACACACACACACACACACACACACTCACACTTATCAGCAGGACTTGGCCTGCACCTGTGTGACTGGGCACTGGCACAGACCTACCTCAGGATTTGGAATAACAGAATAGAATCAGAATAGTTTGGGTTGGAAGGAGTCTTTAGAGGTCATCTACTCCAACCCCCTGCAAAGAGCAGATCTACTAGATCAGGTTGCTCAGAGCCCTGTTCAACCTGACCTTGAATGTTTCCAGGAATGAGGCATCCACAACCTCTCTGGGAAACCTGGGCCACTGTCTCACCATAAAAAATGACTTCTAATCTAAGGTGCATCTAGTCTGAATCTACTCTCTTTAAACCCATCACCCCTTGTCCTACTCCAACAAGCTCTGCTAAAAAGTCCATTGCTGTCTTCAAGTCCCCTTTAGGCACTGGAAGGGGCAGTGAGGCTCCCCAGAGCATTCTCTTCTCCAGGCTGAGCAGCCCCCCTGTCTCTCAGCCTGTCTCCTTGACAGAGGGACTCCATCCCCCAATCATCTCTGTAGCCTCCTCTGGGCCTGCCCTAACAGCTCCATGTTTCTCCTGCACCAAGGGCCCCAGAGCTGGATGCAGAGTGCCAGGTGGGGTCTCACAAGAGCAAAGGCACAAATCCCCCACCCCATGACCTGCTGTCCATGCTGCTTTTGATGCAGCCTAGAACACAGGGGCTTTCTGGGCTGTGAGTGCACATTGCTGAGTCATGAGCAGCCTCTCATCCACCAGCACCCCAAAGTCCTGGGCAGGGCTGCTCTCAAGCTGTTCCTGCCCCCAGCCTGGATTTGATACCACGGTTGCCCTGACCCAAGTGCAGAATCTTGCACTTGGCCTTGTTAAACCTCAGAGGTTCCCACAGGCCACTGCCTGAGCTTGTCCAGGTCCCTCTGGATGGCTCTGTCCCTCAGGTGTGTCATCACTCCACTCAGCTTGGTGTCATCTGCAAATGTGCTGAGGACACTCTTGATCCCACTGTGGTGACCTCAGTGGTGGAGACACTGAACAGTGCTGGTGCCAGCACAGACCCGAGGGACAGCACGTGTCACTTCTCTCCATCCAGAGCCTACATCATGGACTTTTAATTTCCCTTTAACGGAAATGCTTTGATGGACACTTGTACTGGCTTACCTTAGGGTTTCCACACTGATCACATTTTGCATACTTGGCTGAGAGAGAGAGAGAGAGAGAGAGAGAGCTGATTTCACCAATGGTATTTTTACGTGGAAGTACATTAAAAAAAAAAAATCAGAACCAGAAAAGCTTGGTGCTTTTCTAGCCAGAGTCCTTTTGAAATAAAACTACAGTACCTCAAATAACAGTGCAAAGGTAAAAATACTTTGAATTTTTAAGTGCCTCTATGTTAAAATCCAAACATTGAAAATTTTAATCCTCAAGTCAAGCATAAAACAGGAGGACATCAGCTTGAAATTCATACAAAATTTCCATTTCAAATGCTAGTGACAGCTACAATGCAGTTTGTAAACCATTTTGATCTTCAAAAGATGCTTAGAGAGAATCAGTGACCTACTGCTTTGATCCTTGTTTCCTTTACTAGTGAACATTATTTGAATCATGCTGCCTGCTATTAAAATTTCAATAGCAACAGTTCCTCCTCTTTTCAAAGAAGTTTCTACAAGTACACAAGCCAGGAAAATTCTTAGCAGCAAGTTATGTCAAAGGTGGTATCAGCATATCTCCATACATTTATGCCAATAAATGAACTTACGTTTTAAAGATGGATCAAAGCTTTTATTTGGATTTCTTAACTTCTTTTTTTGTTTATTCTTTGAAAGAAGCTCAGAATTTCCATCTTCCTCTTCTTCCAGAGCACGTTTTCCTCGCACACCTTTTTCAGTTCCACTATCTCCATTCTCCCTGCATCTCTCCTTTGGCCTGAAACAGTGAATTTCATCATAAGTTGACTGAAGGGAAGAAGTAGCTCTTCCCTGACCATTATTTTGGTTTACAGAAATCTGGGTAAACCATAAACCTTGCTGTCATGGCTATAATGAAGTGTCATTGCCCTCAGAAGTGGGATAGAAAAACCTATCTTCTTTGGTTAACACTGACAGTTAATAACAGACACACTATATATATATGTATATCAGATATATCAGCTGGAAAGCCAATTAAAGTTGGTCAGCTAAATTAGGCACATTGGGTCGTTGTTCTCAGCTGCAGTGGGATTCCTAATTTTTACTTTCCAGAGAGAGAGAAATCTGAGGAGGATCCAAAGGAGAAGATGCAAACAATGAGCAACATCCCCACAAACAAAGCAATAACTAGGAAACAACTAAACTAGAATTAAAATAATCCAAAGTCATCTTCAGTCTTCACTTTTCCTTTTTTTTTTGTATGGGTGGGAAAGGCCTATGAGTACCTGTAAGTATCAAAATAAGTAACTCACCCTGGCCTGATGTATGGCTGACAGATCCAGTGGAAAAAAGGCAACCCTTCTTTTGGCTTTTCTCCTTCTTTCTGATTAGCTATTTCTTCCTGCAGCATAGAGTTACAGTCAGTCTTCCTGGAGTTGTCAGAAAATACACTAAATAACACTTCAAACTCCAGGAAATTACAAACTGAAATTTAAGCTAACAATTACTGACAGTTACATATAGGCAAAAAACCCCATCTATTATGACATATGAACTGAAGCACATTTGTAACTCCTAAATCAACTTTATCCCACATAAAGTTGTCCAAGCTTAAGGGGATGCTACTGTAGTAAGCTAGGAATATCGAGGTTAGTAAGCCACAAAGTCCCAGAGAAGACTAATGGATGTCAACTCTATGACATACTTGGTACATTCCCACCAAGTGCAGGCAGTGCTGTTCTGGGAGATTGGGGCCCATCTTGGTACCTGGCATCGCAGTTTCAGCTCTCTGTTGACATCTACAATGCCCTCTAGAGTCTTCACTTTTGCTAATTCTTCACGCAGCTGATGGTAAACTTGAAGCCTGAGGCAAAGCCCAAACATCAGTTATATTTAGACTGCAGTCAACTAAAAATAACTGTATAAAAGCATTTTATACACTTCTCCTGATTAATTTGCCTTTGGCAGAAGCTTATATTCCTCTTTGTAAGTCCAGAGAAAAGCACACATATGTCTCTTCCAGATAAATACTCAGTAGACAACCAAGGTACTTTGACATAAGCTAACATGAATGTACAGTGCATCAGCTGCTTCTCAGTAACTGCCCATAGCTATGCTCTTACTCCACAATAAATGCAACAGCACTGTGCCTCACCATGAACAAGGAGATAGTTAACTTGTGTTTGCCATGAAGTGTGTGCATGTGGGCAATTACCACATTGCAACTGGTGTGCTGTGAGATCACACCCTGGCTGATCTTGTGGCAACTTGTTCATTCCCCATGCCCTGTTTCCCAGATATGAAATAAGGGTAAAGGCCTCAGCCCACACCCTCTCCAGCCAGGTCCAGGAAAGAAAACTTTGCAGCATACTCATTCTGGCTAAACAAATCCTTGTCCAGAAAGCCCAGACACTTTGTAAGCAGGATGAGTCCTGAAAACATTAAAGAATTCTATGGAGATACTCACGTGTGATGCCAGAGCTTGAAGAGATGAGCCCTAACATAAGACAGTGGACAAGGGTACTTCCTCACGATCTCCAGATACTCCTCAGCCATCTCCCACACCAACGGGTTCCGGCCCTCAAACAAAGCTGGATTATGAAGATTACCTTCTAGGGAACGAAAAGAAATACTCAAACTTTCATTTCAGGATTGAAACAAAGGCCAAAATCCCTGCTCGGGAGTTTGATCATCTCTTTTGTGATTCTACACCCACAGACACATCACCCACGTACTCTCAAAAAGAACACAGGGTCTGAAATACCCTAGCCTGACCTTGGGACACTATATTTCACTATGCCATTCCTAACTGCATTGAACAGCTCATATCTAATTGAAGTACTGTTTCTAGAAAGGCATCTAACCTTGACAGGAAGACAGTAAACCAATTAATAAATAGAGAATCACTGCTTTTGTTGCCCAGCAATTAAATACTGAAATGACAGGTGTCTTGCCTTATGTCTGTATTGATATTTGTCTGGCCCAAGTTCACAGATACAGCTTCTCACTGTCCTTTTCTCCACTGGCTTCACAAGCCTTTTGTTAACCAGTATTTTCTAAAACCAAGATTCTATAACCCTTCTTTAATTGTCTGAGTGATTAGAAGCTTTTCTGATGCTTATCCTAGCTCTTCCTGTAGGAAGTTATGTCAATTCTTTCTTGTCCCAACCCAACACGAACCACCTGCAGGAATATTAACCCACAGATGCACTTAGTTCATGGAGCACCATTCAACAACTGTTCCATTGATTAACAGATGTCACATAAAATATTCCAGGACAACAGGAGCCCCATATGCCTCCCATATGTCAAGTAATTACATTTCAGCTCAATGAGTCAATGGTATTGCAAGTCCAACATAATGATTCTTTACCAGTCTTAAGGGATTCCTATTCTTGGTATAAGATGAGGGAGAATGGCCACTCAGCTGTAAAGCAAAGCCGTTCACCAAGTCAATCTGATGTAAGAATTAATAAATGTATATGGGACTGCTAAGGGAATAAGAAACAACTTGTATTCTCATCAGAGTAGAAGTTAATTTTCTTTACCTGCACTCATGACACCATGTACTCCTGTCTTACGGATGCATTCTTCCACATCACTGAGACACTGGATGTTTCCATTTGCAAATACAGGAATGTTTACAGCTTTTCTATTCCAATGAATAAAACAGATGCATAAAATTGAGAGTTAGAGTCAACCCAGAAATTCTCCTCCTATCACATAAGTTTGCTTGCTCTTCAATGCCACTGTACACTCTATTTAAAATCCAGTATGTTAGCAGGAATCACTAAGACTGGTACTGCTCACTAACCTTACAGCTTGAATGTGCTCCCAAGATGCCACACCAGCAAGTGGTCCTTTCTGTTCTTTAGTACGGCCATGCACAGTCAGCAGCTGGAACACAACATTACATTTGCTTTCCACGTGTATGAGCCACTGGAATAAATCCACTGAAAACACTTATTTTCACTCCCTACATTTCAGGGATGCCACTGATTTCCTGCTGCTTTTTCAACAGTGCAGGGAGATTAGCAACACAGAAAGATATCAGCAACTCAGCTACTGTGGCATGGTCTTAGGCTCTTTTCATCTTGCTATTCCATGGCATGACAAGATTCTATCATGGGAGAACCTACAGCTTTCCTTTCCTTTTCCTATTGGATTCCATTTCTGATTCGCTTTGGAATTTGTGATATATTGATCTAGCTTTCTCCTCAGCAGAAGGTCCAAATACTGTCAGTACTGTCTCTAACTATAGACCATCTCTTCCAATTTAACTGGAGTTAATACCTAGAAGGCTGCCTATTTCTTCTAGTGACACCTTTTGATACCCTTTTTCTTCTACAGTACTGTGGATTTCATGCATTCACACTTGCCTTCTGCAGCACTATTGAATATTGAGATGCTCAACCACAGTGAAGGATGCTGCACAGGGCAGTGATTACAAGAGACTGAAATAATTTTGTTTTTCATACCACACTACTGACCTCGAGCCTAGGGCTGCAAACACAGAATCTGTCTGCATCCTGTTTGCTCTGTCTGCAAAATAATGCAGCCTATTCATACCCACAGTATACCAAGAACTGGTCATCAGATACTTTACACAAAGACACATGTCCAGTGCAGGAGTAGAGGGAGCAGCTGCCTTCTTACCTGGCAGCCAGCTTTCTCCAGCATCTGTGCATACTTCACTGTCTTGTCAATGTCTGGGAAAACGCGGATTTTGCATGTGATGGGAACAGAGAGCTTCTCGTTAGCCAGTAAAACTGAGAAAGATTGAAAAGACAGGTAAGTGGGCTGCACAATGCTATGAAAAGTGTCTGCTTTCCTCAAGATCTGACACCGGGTATGGTATGGAAAAAGCCTAAGAAGTTACTGCCATGCAGTTCTCACAGCTTAAAAAATCAGCAGTGTCCTCTGCAATCTTTACTGCATAGTTTAATCACATAGCAATAACACACACATGAAACACAAAATCTGCATCCTAACAAGGTGGCATAAAACAGTCACCCATTTAATAGCCCTAACACTTCCACTGCATTAAGCCTTCACTTTCAAAGACCACCCCCTCACAACTGAATTATTGATAGAAGTTTATTATCTTCACAGGATATTGTATTCCTCCAACATTAACACTTGCTTGTCTACCTTTCCCACAAAAAGGTGCTTCACTTCTTTGCAACTTATCACCAGAAAAATCATTATAAGTAGATTCCTATCCATGGCAAGCAGAGGCTTATCAAGTGAGGCAGGCTATGGATGCAATCGAGTAGTAAATGTAGGTTATAGAGTCAGGGTGAAATCTAGAACATGGTAAACTCCCAGTCCCTACACAGTACATGGAATCACAAAAATACCAAAAGGAGAGCTAACAAAGAGAGACAACAGGAAAACACAGAGTAATGTTGTGTCTGAAATTCTCTTCTCTTCCAGAGCTTGGATATACTATGTAGGAAGTCACCTGCTGTCTTCTAATCCAAATCCTATGAGCTCTTATGATTGATAGGTACTTCCCATCACCCTTTCAAAGGAGGCAAGCAAGGTGTACACAGGTAAAAGCAGAAAAGAGTGCTCCACCATTTTAAAGGCAGCTGGGGAAAGAAGGAGGAAGAGGACAGCCTAAGATACCTCTCTTACTAGACAGCCTGGGCTCACCCAGCTAGATGACCTGGGTTCTCTTCACACCTTGAGGCTATTCTGATTTGCATATTTCTCAACAGCCACATTACATGCTGGGCAAGGATGCACTGTCTTATCTTCCAGGTTCTCAGCAGCATCTTTGTACCAAACATCACTCAAGATTCCCCAGACCACTGGGAATGCAAACAGAAATAGGACAGTCTAACTTCATGGCTCCAACACTTGCTTTAAAGTGGGATGAAGGCACATTCTCAGTTCTACAAAATGACCAAAACCTTGCTTTTTACATCAGTTACAAATGTATTTCTTAAAAAAAATATGATACTGTTCACAACAGCTACTGATAGCCTGAAAATAACCTACACAAATTAGGAGAAGAAAGACATAAATTGCTATACTCTGGACAGAAAGAGTACACGGAGTTGATCAGAAAAGGGCAACTGTGGCTTCACGGAGAAACATGACCCTTGGCACCTGAGAACTTCGGAGTGAAAATGTAAGGAAGGCACTGGGACTTCTACTGTTTCTAGAGCTGGAAAGCCACTACGCTATCTTATGAGACTGGGACTTAATTGACTCACTTTCACCTGAAGCCTTTTTCAGGTACAAAAGTCTTTTAGCAGATCTAGTGTGAGTTTGCAGTGGGATACCACCAAGTATCTTGAGGGTGCCACTGGAATACAGTATGAAATAAAAAAATAAAAAAATAAAAAAATAAAAAAAAAAGAATACAACTGCCCCTTCAAAACCCAAACACAACTCTGCCCAAAGAAATATGATGCACCTCGTTTCTCCCAAAATCCCTAAACCTCCTCTCAATAATTAGTTCATCCTATTCCCTCTCTAAATACTTACTCATTCTCTGAAGAAGATCCCACTCCTCTTGCAGAAATGCTCCATAGTGACCTATGATAAAATAGCATATGACAGACTTGTGCAGAAGAGTAAGACCCTGAAGTACAGTTTTCAGAAACTCTCACAAAGATCCAGACACTCATATGCATCACTGGCAGAAACAGAGTTGCTCTGTCCTGCCCCAACTGGAAGAGTGGGATCATTCTGTTGTCCCTGCCACTCTAAATTTACAGGATAAACAAGGAATACCCACACCCTACTTTCACTGGTACTCCCCAAGGCTGATGTGTTGACACTTGCAGCTCAAAATCCAACTTCTAAGGGTTTATACCAGATGTTTAATAAATCCTATTAGAATAACAGATGATCAGACTGAAAGATCTATTTGTACCACTAATCATTTCCTATTAGTCTTTGAAAGATATTTAAGAAGAATGGGCAGTTATGGAACAAATATTTTCTCAACACCTTAACTGATCCAAAATTTTCAAACACTGCCTCTGGTCTTCAAACATGCAGTATCTAAGGGATTCAGTAGGTGTCATCCTCTTCTACACTACTGTGAAAAACTCTGCAAGTATCAGGGAAATAAGAGATCCTAAGGGTCTGAATTATCTAATATTAATGGCAGTTTTTCAAAAATAGGCTGTTTGAGCAAAAATGAGAAAGAAAATCAAGCTCTTACTAAAAATGTTTCTGAAGGATATTCTAGAAAAGGGAGCTGCCACTTAAGAGAAATTACTTATATCTAATTTTTGCTTTAGGTACTACAAAAAGCATTACCTGCTACATTGGGTGTAACTAAGTCTGACTTCAGCAGAACTGCAGCTTCCCCAAGGCTTGATTTGGCCCTCTTGATATTTTACTGCCAACATTCACATTTGAAACACCACTTGCCATTTCTCTACTTATCCAGGGTTCAGATTTGCACATACCTCTCTTTGCAATCATTTGGGGGCAACCCAAATTTAGGTCTATGGCATCACAGTAATCCTGAGCCAACAGTGCTGCCTGGACAAACACTTCAGGATCATTGGCACAGAACTGTGAAAACCAAAGAGAAGTGGAATAATCAGGCAATAGCTTTCTTCAAGTACTGACAAAACGTTATCATGTAATTATGAAGCAACTACCTGCTACAAAAAACAGGCAAATATGCACAGTTAATAACACCAAACACTATTTCTCAAAATGATCAAGGGAAACCATGTGATGTAATCTTTTTGGATCTCAGTAAAGCATTTGATACTGTTTCTCACAGGATGGTTCTGCACAAAATGTCCAGCCCACAGCTGGATAAACACATTGTGTGATGGGCAAACAACTGAGTCAAGTGCAAAGGGTTATAGTGACTGGGATGACATTAGGCTGGTGACCGGTCATGACCAGGGCTCCATCTCAGATAGGGCCAGAGCTCTTTAACAGCTTCATAAATGACTTGTAACCTGCTGACATTTGTAACCTTGCTGAGGATACCAAACTGGGAGGAGCTGTCCACGCCCCGGGAGGCACACTGGTCCTGCAGAAGGACCGTGACAATCAGAGGGCTAGGCAATCACAGACCATATGAAGTTTAATAAAGACAAGCAGCCTATTCTGAACCTGGGACAGGGTGGCTCTGCATGTACGGACAGACAGGGGAACAAAAGGCTGGAGAACAGTGCTGCAGAAAGGGACCTGGGGGTCCTGGTTGATGGCAAGTTGAATATGAGTTTTTTCTGTGTCAAAAGAAGAACATTGTTCTCCCACAGAAGAAGAATGTACAAGACGCTGAGATTAGCTCATTTGGTTAGAGCATGGTACAGCTAATAACACCAAGGCTGCGAGTTCTGTATAGACAATTCACTGAAGAGTTGGGCTCAATGTACTTGTCGGCTGTGGACTCGTGGGTCCCTTCCAACCCAGAATATTCCATGATTCTGTGAAAGCTGTACTGAGACAGATCAAAGGTCAACACCAAAATGTCTAGGGAACAGCAGAAGCAGAAAAAGTGTCTTTATGGACTTTGGAAACAGAAGGTGTGTTTGTTGCATCCAAAGACCCTCAAGTGTTTTCCTTCATTTGCTTTCTAAACTCATGTAATGTTCCAGAATCCAGTACATCCCACAGCAATGAATTTCACAGTTTATAACTACCACTATGCTTACTTGTTTCCCACTCATCATCTTCAAGCCAGTAGTATTTCCACAGGCTTCTCTTATCTCTCCCTTCAGTCAAGGGAGACACTTCTTTTCCAGGGTAAACAGTCCTCATCCATTTAACTGCTCCATGTGTGCACATCAGTCATTCCTCTGCTCATGACCATCTTTGTCTGCATTATTCTCCAGCTCCACAAGCCACTTTCCATCTTTGGGATGCAGTGAAATACCTTATCATCACACAGTAGTCCAGAAGCAGAAGCAACACATGCTTTAAAGTCTGTCCTGTCTTCCTTTCATCCTTTCTCTACAGCTAAACACTGAGCTCAGGATTTCAGATTACTACTCAAAAAAGCTGTGATCCTCAAGCGGTGCCAGATCCGGGACACACCCTAACTCTACAAGACCAACTGTAATCTGTTTTTAAAGATGAGGTGCAGGGGACTGAAACCCTCTGAGAAGTGCAGTGCTCCAGGCCCCTGTGGTTAAGACAGCAAATCTCTGCTAAATGTGGGATAAACAGAAAAACACACATCTTCCTGAGCTAAGTACTGTCAGCGGTATTTAGATGAAGAAAACGAGATTTCTGTTACGCTATATAACCACGTTAAAATGTGCACGAGGCTGACTAACTTCAACTCGTGCACATTTGGGAAACGCCTGGATTTGTTAGGTGGATGGCGCGCGTGCCTTTGGCAATTGCGCCCTCAGCGTTACCCAGGACCGGCACGGCAAGGTGAGCCCAGGGAAGCCCCTCCCGGCAGCCGCCGCCGCCGCTCTCGGTGCTGGGGCTGACCGGGGGAGCCGGGGCGGGGGCCGCGCTCACCTGCACGATGAGCGGGCGGTCCTCGGGACAGGCCTCGTCGTAGAGGTTCTCGCGGCGGTAGTTGGCGTCCCTGAGGAAGACCTGGGCGTGCAGCATCGGTGTGTAGCAGAGCTGGGCGCCGTGGCGGCGGCTCAGCAGCCTCCAGGCCAGCTCGCTCTGGTCCACCATGGGCGCCACCACGTAGTGGGCGCTCCGCAGCGTCTCCCTCCAGAAGGCTTCCCCGCGCAGCTTCGGCATCTCCCGCTTGCTCGGCCGTGCAGCGTTGCGGCTGCTGGCGCCCCGCGCCGCCGTCCCGGGGCTCGCGGCCTGAGGCCCGCAGGCTGCGGCGACCGCTGCGCCCGGGCCGGGCCGCGCCGCAGCCGGACGGTGCCACCGCCATCTCGCTCCGGCCGGCTCCGCGGTGCAGCCGCGCGCCGTCCCCTCCGGAAACCGCGGCGCTGCCAGCAGGGGCCGCGCGCGGGAAATGGGCAGCGGCCGAGAGGCTCCGCGCTGCCCGGGGCGCCTGAGGGGCGCTGAGGGGCGGCTGAGGGGCGGCTGAGCCCTCCTCCTTCGTGCCACTCTTGGGAGTGACCGCGGTGTGGGCGCGACCCGTCGATTTCTCTCCACCTGAGCTGATTGTTTTTAATAAAGACATCAAAAAGGAGAAAGATCTCCGGCCCATTCCTTTCAACTGACAAGCCTTCACAGTACAAGTTCGTTGTCAAAACCTGTATTTCACCCCCGTCCAGCTTTCTAGCATTCATGGCTGTGATGAACTTGTTGCAATAAATGTTTCAAGCTTCTAATTATTTTTTACCATCTTTCATTACCTCTCTGCAGCCTAAAGAACGAAGTTGCTATTTTAAAATATACAGCTCTGCCCCCCTGCTATCAGCACTCCCCCTTCCTCTGATGAAACTGCTCCAGGGGTATTTTTAAATTTCTTTTGACCCTGATTTGCAGGCATCATGTCTGGTAACTTAAGTGCAGAAGAAGCAAACACCTGCTTCCTATTCTACCTTAAACCTTTTGGGTTTTACTTGACCTCCACTTGAACTTCACTTTCTGGTAAGGCTTCTGCTTTCTGGTGGTGCTATTTTATGTAACCAGGTCTATTAAACTGTAGCCCTTCTTGCATTGTTTTTACTGCTATCTTCAGCAAGAGAGGTGTATTTCTTTGCCTTCTAAGGTGGTAGACTAGAAAAGGAAAATAATAGCTTTAATACTCGTGACAATATAAGCTGTGTGCCATACATTCTTGAACTCTTTATATTGCAGATTTAAGGTACATGGTCCATCATTTCAAAATGGCAATGTGCATTTGTGAGCCTAAACAGTTCCCCAGTCAGAGAACTGCTCTTCAGTCTTGAGACTGAGATCAGCATGGTTTTAGCCTGTGAGAAGCTATCTGAAAAGGATGGAATGCAGCAGCTGACAAGAATCCCCACTTTAGTTTCACAGAGAAGAGCAGGTATGAGGGATTTCACTTCTGTCCTTGTCTTCTCAAAACAAGAAACTGCAATATTGGATTTTGCCTTCTGATATTATTCTACATGTCTAATCTGATGGGCTACTGATAAGCAAGCAATACCAGCACTAATAAGGTTTTTATTTTTGGCACACTGCGTTCAGCAGCCAGTTATAATATGGGTTACATGGCAGCAGCTAATAATCAGGTAATTATGGGGGAAAAGAGCCCTAAACATAACCTTCTGCTTTTCAAATAACAACCACAAGAACACCAACAATATATAAGCTGTAAGTTATTCTTCAGCAACTTCTATGACTAAACCAGTATTTTCAAGCTCTGCTTAGATGAAACCATTCAGTTTATACAGGGAGCTCATCAAACTCCTGCCTCAACAGCTGGGACAGCATTAGTCCTTGCTCCTTCCACACAGTCCATTCAGATGTTACACACGTTAGCACAGCACTACTGCACCTGTTTGCTTTACATTTAATCCTTTATTATTCCTTCCAGTTTTAAATATAACCAACACAAGCTGGCTATTCTTTCCCCTTTTTTTTCAGGCTCACTACAACTGCCAGTAGTTAAACCAAACCAACTAGTCCCCATTTGTTTTGTTTTATGTAGTACCCAATGGCAGTAGGTGCAGGGACCATGTGCAGTAGATGGAATGAAGTCCATGGTGTATGCACACAACTTACACAGCCACTCCAGTATCAGTATGCAGTATCCCTCACACAGCACACACTTTCCTCCTTCTGTTACTGTCTAACACTTAGACATCATACCTAAAACTTCAGAGCATTTATACCCACTGCCTGTCTAACCCTCAGAGAGGCCCTGAGGCAGATACTGTCCCATTTTACAGATAGGGAAACTGAGGAGTATTAATGGCTTTTTCAATACTGCAAATAAAAGCTCATCTAAAAGTTCCCACTTCAATATTATGGCTGTAAATTGGTTGTATCTAAGGTACCAAAATCATGGCAACAAGAAGCTATACTTCAGAATACTAAGCCTTCATTGATATTATTTTATTATTATTACTATTATTATTTCTACAGAATACAAATCAGATATGTTAGCAGCAGTTTTTTTGCTTTATACCAAAAAGTGAGAGACTCCAGATGAAACACGGGATTAAGAAATGATGGTATAAAGTAATTCAAAACCCAACCAGTGATGAATTCTGTTTAATACTAGAAAAGCCAAAGACACTTTTCAGACCAAAAAGTATTAATTAAAAGAAAAAAAAAAAAGAACAAGACATTTCAAAATGGTTTAAGCTGACATTATGTTGTTTTATTTCAATTTCACAAAAGAAATACTTTATAAAACTAAAATCAGTTAACCCAGCCACTATCAACAGAGGGTGGTATAAGCAAAAGACACTAGGTCAGAACCTGCAGTGAAGAGCCATCTGTTCCTGTCACTGGAATGCTCCTGTACCACCAGAATACTTCACTGGGGAACGGAGAGAACCGGGGTTTTACAGCAGTTTGGAGAAGCACAATAGCTCCTCCTAGTTGGTGCTTTGTTGCTACCCAGGTCTCCTCTGTATCATAAGTGTAACAAGGATTTACTGATTTTGGAAAGGACAGATCCAGCATAGCAAAGGCAAGAAATTTTTCATTTCAATTTTATGCAAACTTCCTTTAAAAAGGTACTACTGTATTTTAAAATCAGACCATCAAACTGATTACTTAGCTAACTTATGTGGGATTTCAAGCCTCATTACTGAAAGGAAAAGAAATACAAGGCTTAAGCAAGCCCTGTGCTAAATAAAATATATAGAGGCTTTGGGTAGACTCTTGTATGTTTGCCTGAGCTTTGATTATGGGAGAGCAGGGGTGGGAGGATTTGTTCAGTTATTGTTAAGGAATTCTATTCCCTGCCCTCCCCATTCCAAATTTTTCATTGGGTGGCAAGACTGGAGGTGAGAGGGAATAAGGTAAAGCAATAATTTTAATGCTTTACTAAGGTTCTGATAGAGCAGGCCACAGAACCTTGCACAAATATAAACAAAGTACCTGCCTAGGGACAGCTTTGCCTGTTTTTATCATGCCCAAGTTATGGCTGTTCAATACAGCAGCATCTGTCAAACCACCCACCCTATCCCCCAGGCCCCTCTCTCCCCTGAAGAGTACATGATGGCAAGAATCCTTCCTTCTACCTATTCCTTTCTGAAAAGGGAGGGCAGCAGGAGAAAAAAAAAACAAACCATAAACAAAAACCAAAAATCAACTCAACAAAACCAAAAAGAAATTATATTATTTCAAAGATGGGCAACTTTCCCTTACAGAATAAACCTTCCCCTTCAAAAAGGGATGTTTCTTTGCTCCTATAACCCACGATAAATTAAAACCAAGTAAGAAGTCTCTGGTTTGACACAATAAATACTTAGAATATAGCAAATTAAAAAATATAGTTACAAAACCCTCAATGGAATTCTCTTTCTGACCTAAACTGCAGACAGACTCTTCACAGATAAAAAGTATCTCCAAAATCAGCTGCAGCTCCTCTCCTCTCCCTGTTCACTAGGCTTGGTCAACAAGTGCTATCACCTACCCTTTGGAATACTGTTAAGACAAAAACAATATAAAGCACAAGAAATCTACTCCTAAATTTGTTTTTTTATACTGCCAAGGATGTAGGAAGCAACCATCTGTGGGGAACCCTCACTGCAGTGCACAGTGACAGAGTCACAGCACTACAGTTAACACAGACAGGGAGACTAGGGGGAAGAACAGCCATAGGAAAGGAAGGAGATAGAACCCATAAATGTTGGAAAAGATAAGCAAGAAAGAGACAGAAAAAGACCAATTGAGTCCAGCTGGACTTCCCAGTTCTGGCAGCAGAGCAGATGAGATGTTGAACAGGAAGAGTTCCTTGGGGCCTGTCATAACTAGGAATGTTGTTGGCATTTTCTTCTTCATTGACAGTGAGGAAGTAGAAATTAACCCTCTCTGACACTGACACGTGGCTCTGCCAGTGAGCTGTGGATGATCCCAATAATTGATTCAACACCATTTCCCTCCAGCAAGGTGCGGTGATCTCCTTCAATGACGTGGACAGATATCTTCCCATCGCACACCTGCGTAAGTATGAAAAAGAAAACTTTTCATTCACAATTTACAACCAGCTGGTCACTGTGGCTTTGTTAGTCTTCTAAGTTAGTCATAATTTAGACCACTGTCTCTATCAAACTCAGTTAAAAATGGCACTGGTTTTACTCTGACACATTTTCACAGATCAGCTGTGGTGAACTGTTTAGAACCAGTGTTTTAAAGCACAATAGTCTGACAGCCTGACAGGTGATCCACTCACATATAAGCTGGCCAGGAAGTTAACCAACCTAGTACCAAAAGAATAATTTACCTACAATATCAAAGAATGAATGATAAAGTAGCTACTTCCAAGCCCTTAAGTAAACCAAATAAACACCCCTCCCCTCCTCACCATCTTTCTCCCACCAGCAGAAATCTTCCTTTAAGGTCATTATGCAACTTTAATAACATACAAATTAGCCTGGAATCAATAATGACTAAATTAGACATCTGAAAGGATAGGAGATGCCAGAAGCAGGAAGAGAATTCTGACAATCACTTCCTTTTCCCTGGTATTTGCACCAACTTAAGCCTTGTATGTGAGCAGGGGCTAAAGAATAGCGACCTTATCTAGACTATGGGCCAAACCCCAACCTTTTTTTTTAGCCCACAAGAAACCCATTTGTAACTACTAGCTTCTAAGTGAAAAAAAAGGTAACTGAGAAAAAGCTGCCTTTATTGTCAGAAGACTGACACTTGCTCTTCAGAAGGCTGCCCTCATTCCGTGAACTAGGTTCAGGGTCTGCAGTGAAAAGCGACTGCTCTCTTTTAACATCATTATTATCCAAAGTCATTCTAGAGATCTTCAAAAATCAGCTATAGAAAACACATCCTATATACAGGCAAGACTTTCTGGCCCTCACTACCCACAGAAAATGCGTGAAACCAATAAACTCATTTGCTTTTGGAGACTTCTAATTCTTGTTAGAGCACAGGAGCTGCAGAACAATAATTTCTTTAAGGTTGGTTTTGTCCTTTTTTTCCTCAATGAGGATGATTTCCCATGCTTTCCTTTGGCTTCCCCAAACATGAGAAGAAATTCAACAGTGGTAAGTGGGCCTGCGACTGACCTCTGAGAGTTTATAGTCTCTACCCAGGCCTTCCTCGTATTCATTGCGAGACTTTGCCCGCATCAGTGTCACGTTCCCATGGTACTTGGACTCTGGTATATACTTGTCAGCAGCCTTCAGCTTATGGTAAAATGAAGTAGCAGCAAAGCTGAGTGCTTCACGATTGATGTTTGTATGAATCTCAGTTATTAGGTCTACAGCAGCATTCACACGAGCCTCCAGATCTTTCAGGGGCAGAAGAACCTCCAGCAGCTGGAAATATTAACATTTTTTTCACATTAGTCTCAACAGCTGAGAATCCATCTCCATTAACCAAAAAAACATACACCCTCTTCTGCAACATCAAGACATTTGGATTTTGAAAATATGAAACAGTACCTTATTGTATTCAGTGCCTGTAAATTGCTGAACAAAGGCACACAATGCTTCAGTCTCTAGTGCAGCCTCATTCCCTTGGGTCAGTTTGGCTCTGTAGCTCTGGAAGAGAGAAGAATACAATATGAAGGTGAGAGGAATTTGCCTGATATTAAACGTCAGATAAAAACAATTACAGAACCAAAGGTGTGAACTGGGAAAAAAAGGAAGGGGGGAAATCCCTTCAAGACAGATTAGAAAGCAAATCCACAGGTGGCAATTGCCAAGACCCTAATATTCTCTCAAGTACAATGAAAATTAAAGGGAACCCTTAAGCAAGGTTTCCTCACACCACTACAAGAGGATCTTGACTTGCAGACACCAAGATCTTCCAGAAAACATACTAATATTACGATTTATCATAGCAAGAGCAACACTTGTGCCTGAACTCTTTCCATTTAATGAAGACCACCTCTCATGTGCTTCGGCCCTTCAGCCATCTCTAAGCATCCACTGTCTACAGCTGTCTTCCAAAATCTTTTGTGAATAAAAGTCTGTCAGCTTTTCAGATTGCTCATATCTAGAATAGTAAGCTTTGAGAGAAATGAGCCTTGATGAGAGAGACTGGTCCTCAGAAAAAAGAGTCTCTTTGTGCCCCTTACCTGGGTATATGCTGCCACAAAGGAATGAGACCCATCAAAAAGGAATAAACTGTTGAGTGCATGGGAAGCATTTTGTTGTGCTTGCAGCTGGGAACACATTTCAAAGGCTACACAGGCACCAAAAGAGTATCCAGCAATGCGGTAAGGTCCTTCAGGCTGTATCTGCTTCATGCAATCAATGTAATAGGCTGCCAGGCTCTGGATGCTGTCCAAAGGAGCGGCTAGAACATGGAAGTGAGTAAGAAAGACTCGTGAAAAGACACTGGCAGAGACAAATTATGTTTTCATGCACTCAGAAACAATCCTGTTGGAAACATCCAGGTTACCTTGCAGGTAAATTACTAAACTGCTGTTAACAACTTGCATTTAGGACAAGTAATAGTAATATTGTTGCTTTCCAAGGACAGGTTGAACACAATGCTTTGACTTTTGTACACGTAAACTATTCAATTTCATCTATTATTCCTCTTGATAGTGGAATAATGATATGACCCTCTGCAGACTAATAGGCCTGATACTTGTTCCTCCAGGTTTAATAGTCTAGAAACAAAGCCCTCTCTAAAAGCAACTACAGTTCAGAATGTTAAGTTTGCAAATTCAAGATGCTGAAGAACTGAAATACCTTTTGTGCACTGGAGCCCATAGCAGGGCATGTGAAGTCTGGAGGCCAGAGTGTAGAAAACTGCAATGGATCCTTCAATGGGGTGAACAAGGAAAAGAGGGCGCTCCATGCTCTGAACATCATTGAGACGAGTGATTGTTGGCCCTTCTGGGTTCACCAGTAAGATGTTCAAATCTAGTTTTGGAGATTCACCTGGGCCTGCTTTCATCAGTGGGGATGACTTCAGCTCTGTGAAGGAAAGCACACCAGACAAACCCAATTAGCTTCAGGATCAGTCTTGGTCATGTAGCCACACTCCTAAAGCACAATCTCAGGGCTAGGGCTGCCCTAGATTAGCTTGTTGCCTCATTACATCATCAGGTCATAGAAGCAGGGATCTTCCTATGGTCAGTTGCTCTGCAGGAACTGCATATGCTTTTAGCTTCCTGTGAGTGTGACATTACATTGTTTATTCCCCAGACAAATAAAAGGTCTCAAATTGCATCCCACACATAGCTACATAAGAGTGCTCATGCATGCAGCTGCTAGCCAAGCAAAAAAGCAGCTTGCACACTTGCCTTGCTTGTACACCCTGCCCCCAGAAATGATGGGCCTGTCCTAGTGGTCAATACACTTCTGTGACATGTCTGTCACTTAGAAGCTATTCAATTATAAGTTTATTTCATGATCTGATAGAGGTTTGTCACTAGAGATGAAAGCAATGGATTGGAAGCTTAATTATTTGGACTCAGGTGACTAGTAGCAACCCTGATGCAGACACTTTACCCTCTGTTTTCTTGGACTTGGAAGAAAGTTCACGCAGTTTGTTGATTGTAAGGAGTCGAATTTCTCTCATGGTCATAACCATGTCATAGTCTCTCTCCAGTGTCTGGCGCACCTCCACACCCATCAAGGAATCCAAGCCCAAGTCAGCCAAGGAACTCTCAGCATTCAGACTGCTCACATCACGGACCCCTGAGAACAAAAGAGCATAGTAGCAAAAGGCCAATTTCTTTTCAGCTCCAGGTCTCTCTAGCAGCCTTCTCCACTTTCTTCTGTCTCCTAAAATCTCAATGAACTGCAGCTGTAGAGCTGCAGTTTGCCTTCCAGGATCATCTAATACTTTCATAAACCACCTCTTCTACAACCCCCACCTTGTCGTATGGGATCTAGTATTTAGAGTACATATTGAGTGTGCACAGATTTATGACAGGGGATACATCAGTCCCAACTAAATAGCTGTGAATATTTTCACATCAGCTCTAGAGCAAATACAGAACAGTTAGTCAGCTAGACAGATTCCACACACTGGAGACTCTAAGTGAAACTGCAGCCCTAGACCTAATGCAACCAATCCTCAGCAGAAAGTTATCAGTGTCAGTGATGGTTGACTGCAACACTTGATGTCTACAACACTGGAGGAGGAGGTGGTATATTTAGGCTTCATTTCCCTTTTCCCCTTCAGTTTTCACACTGTTCAATCTCTCACCTTTTCCTTACCTATAGAAGACCTCTCATAACACCTGCATCTTCAGCTCTTTGTCCCCTCCTCCACCTTGTGCAGCCCCATGTTGCCACCCTTCCCACTACCAGGCTTCATTACTAGCTCCTCCCTTTGTTGCTTTCATACTCTCTTCTTGCAAACTAAACCTACAGCTGGGTGCGGTTTCCCAGACCCTTTCCTATCACTTCTAAAAGCTGCATCTGCCCTGAGAGATCAGATTTGCTGCCTGTGAGTTGCACACAACTCCTTAAGTAATGCTCAGGAGACTATCTTTCATTTATCAGCACCTTTTTTGGTAGAAAACAAAGGATCACTAGACAGTTCTGTCTGCAATAGAGACAACTGAAGTGGGACATAGTAGACAGAATTGACAGTGATTATTCAGTACCAACACAAAAATAAGAGACACAATGGTAAAAGAAAGCAGATTCAAGACAGACAGAAGGACATGGCACTTGTAATGCACAGCTAAGCTATGGTTACTACAGGTTCACATGGGATGACAGACAGAGCTGGTAAGCAAATAAAATACTAGTTAAGCAATAAGTAGAGAAAAGCTACTTTTTGTGGCATGGGGACATATCAAGGTGAATGTTTGAAAGCTGGAACAGTACTGAGAAAGTTAGTTATGTATTTGCTGTCTTATGTGCTGTCCCAGAATTTTGCTCTTGGGGGCTGTTCCTGTTGGTTCTCCATTTGGAGAAAGGTGCCACTTCACTCTAAATAAAACCCAAGGCTCTGGGGTATACACGCATATCTATATAAACACAGTAACAGAGAAAAACCCATAAAAGAAACAGCTGTAATTCGAGAGAAGGAACAGTGTAAAGGGGAAAAAAAAAAGCAAACAGTCTCACAACAGCAACATTGCCACACCACAGGAGATGGGGAAGAGATGCTGAACAGAGGACCTACAGCAGCACCACTGCTTTCCAAAAGTAATGAGAGACTAGGCACCGTTCAGTAGTGCTTGAGTGACAGCACTTACCCAGGATGTGAGCAACAGCTTCTACAAGATCCCGCTGACTACCTCCTTCAGCTTTCACTGAGACCTTCTCTGCTAGGACAAAACTGGACATGACGGGATGAGGCTGATTCAGGAAAACATCGAGCACCTCCAGGCATGAGCTCATTTGCTGGGGAATTGTTCCTCCCACCACAATGTCTTTGTTTCCCATTGTCTTCATCAAGATACCCACATCACCAATGGCTCCCCACTGGATTGCCAGGCCTGGAGAAGAAATCAGAAGAACACACTAGGCAACTAACTAAAGCACATGGCAGGAACAGGAGTGAGTTAATAAAAAGGAACTTAACAATGAGCTATGCTAAGGCCTGCATTTCCTTTGTACTGTTAAATGGTGTGTATTCATTCACACATGAATGACTCAGGGTAACATCAAGGAGCAGAAAACAGCCTTCAACATACTTTATCACTCCAGATAAGTGCACAGGTTTCTGGTGAGCTGGTGCTCATTTGGATGTTTGGCAAGGTAGCTTATACTGTGCAATGAGTAAAGTCATCTTACCTGGGAGTCCATCGTGATGTCGCTGCTCACAGATACGCTCCATGGTAGAATTGGCAAAGCCATAATTACTTTGCCCAGCATTTCCTCTTCCACAGCTTACAGAGGAGAATACAACGAAATAGTCCAGGTCTGGACACTTCTTACGAGTCACCCTTGGAACAGAGCAGGAGAAACCGCATCAGAAAAACCTGCTAAGTGTATTATTGTCAAAGGCTAGTGCAAGACTAAAACAACTAAGCTTGATCAGTTCCTTGACTTTAAAAACAGTTCTTATTTGTCCCTTCTAAAGACACTTACCAATCCAAATGAAGGGTGCCTGAATACTTTGGCTTGTTGACCTCGCAGAATAATTCTGGGGTCTGATTTTCAATCATGCCATCTCTAAGGACCTATTGGGAGTGGGAAGAGGAATTAAAAAAGAAAGTGTAGTTTCAGTATCTTCAATTTCTCTGTTTAAATATGTCACATGACTTGAGATATGAAAGGATATTGCTACACAATGTATTTTTGTAACTTTGCAGTACAGACATATCCTGAATATCCCAAAATATGACAACATGCCTTTTGCCAAGTCTGCTTTTTTCAGTATTTTTTTCTGTATTGACACTGCAGAAATTCTGGCTAGCTCTACATGGGATTTTTCTTGTCCACAGGAGGCTAGGGCAACATTTGTCTTATCACAGAACTGAACTCACTGGCCAAATACTGTTACTTCTCAGGTCAAGGGAACAGACCCATAAGCCTTTAGTCACCAGGTAAGACCAAAGCATAGTGTCCTTTGAAACACAGAGAACTTAACTAAAATTGTATGAAGCCTGACTGCCTTCCGTAAAAAAGTCACGTGAATGGAAGTTGCCTCTTACAAGTCCTGAGCATTTCTGTCACTTACCACAGCCAAATTAAAGATGCCTCCAACTGGTCCAAGCTTCAAAGCTTCTTCTATCAGCTGCTGCGTTCCTTCTAGTGTTCCAATATCACTGGTAGATACCAACACTTTGATTCCCAGTGCCTTCCACTCTTTAACACGTTTAGCCTGGTAGCCTAGAAGAACAAAGGTGGACAGTGCCTTGGATGAAGAATCCCAACCATAATGCTTTGGTTAAGTTGCTCCTTTATGCTTTTCTGACTAGATAGGGACTGAATAGCTAAATCATTCCTGATTCAGCTGAGAGATAAAAATTGGACAGAATTTGAACAGCAGCTAGAAATCATTGGAATTTCAGAAATTCTACACAGATAAAGTGGAGAACAGCACTGGGAGAACCTAAGGGCTGGGGGGGGGTATGGTGAGGGGAAGGAAGGAAAGAAAAATACAACTGTGAAGAGAAGTTAACAAAAATTTGGGTACTGAGATTGAGAAAATTGGCTAGATTAGAGCAAAGCAACAGATTATAGTAACACAGCCAGAACTTGAGAAGTTGTATTTGATCTATGTGTTTGTACACACAAGTGGTGTGACTGTGAACTTGGCAAAAGAAAAGAAACCTGTAGAGACAGAGAGAATTTGAGTCATGAGTGAATTTGTATGAGGAAATACTAAAGACTATCACTGATAAATCTCAATGCTGCCAGTGTAATCAAACTAGCGGCTTAAATCTGAGTAAAAATGTTTATGGATGCTATCAGACGTAAGGTCATCTTTATAGATGAGCTATCTAAGGAGCAAGAGTGAGCATCCACACATGTACCTTGAGGAACAAAGTATCTTTAACAAGGAGTTTTTAGGCCCTTCCTTGTGACATGTGATCCGACATGCTACAGCCAGTGGACAAGTCAGTGAGGTAGCCAGACTTTGAAGAAGGTATAAAGGTAAAAGAAAGGCTACATAAAAAAACCCTGTGTAAGAGAGAAAATGGGTTGATAGAAATAGGAAGCATAAAAGGGGGAAAGTAATAATTGGAAAAAAAGGTCAAGCTAAAAGATCGTTCTTCCTTTACAATAAAGGATACAACAGCTTGAAGTGAGATAATACAGGAAAGTAAAGAGATCAAGACATTATTAGTCACCAACAGGACACTTAAAAATGGAGAGAAACTACAAACTGAGGTCTGTTGAAAGGCAGTCATATTCCCTGTTCCCTTACAATTTTTGCTTACCAGTTCGTATGCCAGAACGAGACGTCAGTACAATTTTCTGTGCTCCTCTCTCAACTAGCCACTGTGCCAACTCCAGCCCAAATCCTCCCAGGCCCCCTGTGATGATGTAGGACTTCGTAGGTGGACAGGAGGTTCGGGAGATTGCGGAGATTCTAACTGGTTCAGACTTTCTTAAAGGATACTCCTTTTCCTCTTCTTGGACCTTCCCCCACCAAAAAAAAAACCAACAAAGAACCAGAAACAACACACACACAAAAAAAAGAGATAGTTACAATTAGATAATCAGATACATAATGCATCTCTTTTCATGCTATGCTCCTCCACTCAATGGGAATGAACCTTGTAGAATCAGTGCCAGACTTGACAGTTACAATTGTGACAGTGTCAGCAGTAAAAACTGACCCTGTGCTGCCCTACTCATAGAACTTCAACTCAAAATGGATCAAAATAACCAACAGTCACCAGGGAATGGCCAGAGGCATCAGAGAATCAAAATCATTCACATTACCTTGATGATAACTTTGCCAATATGTTTTCCTTGTGCCATGAATCTGAAGGCAGCTTCTACCTCTTCTTTGCTGAAGACTGTACTCCTCAGGGGCTTTACTACACCATCTCTTATGCCTTTCTTCAACAGCTCTGATACTACTTCCCACTCTTGGTTTCCCTCATCAAATATTGAATCTAGTAGGATCCCATGAAATGCCACATTCTTGAGGAAGAGAGACATTCCTAGAAAAAGCAACTTGGTTATGACCTGATGCTGCTGACATTTCAAAATGGAGCCTACCCTCTGCTTCAGAAACATTTCTGGGCAGGTTATAGGAGTAAAGCAGTCAGATGTTTGAATTCTACATTTTCCAAGCTAATTCTTGCATATATTCTCTAACACATAACATTACGTTGCTCTCTTACAAGCAGACCAATTCCACAGAAATGCCAGTCCAAAAAATTGTGTGTTGAGAGGACAAGCTGTATCATGGTTGGTCTGATATTAAAAAGGACATTTTTTTTGCCTAGTGACAGCTGAGTTAAGACTCACAGGGGAGCTAGAATCCTACATACATCATGTCTGTCTCCACAGGAGACTCTTCCTCATAGCAAGGTTTTCCAGTATGATAGGACCTTTTGAAATTTAATTAGAATAAGGAAGCAGGCTGTTAATGCTATATGCAATCATTCTACAACAGGAGAACACTGCTGTAATTTTTCACTGACACATCACCTTACAACATTCAAAAATTTTTTTCCATCCAAGAGAAATCAGGGTTATCTTGCCCTGTGCCTTCAAAACTGTTAGATGCTGTTGACTGCCATGAAGAACAAGAGGCCTTGCAGAGGGGTCAGGATAGACTGGAACACCGGGCAATCATAAGTGATAAAAAATTGAACAAATGTCAGTTGTGCACCTGAGCACTAATAACACCAGACATAAGTATAAATTCTGGGGAGGCTGGAGAGCTGTCCTGCAGAAAAGGGCACCTAGGTATGGTGGGCAGCAGCTAAAACCTAATGAGAGGTGCTTCCCAGTTCCCCATCTTACCAAGCTGACTGTTGTTAGATAGATCAAATTTGCCTATTTCCAAGAAGCGCCCATGTCGAGCAAGACAACGCAAACTGGCTTGGAGCTTCTCTTCTGCCAAGGAATTTAACACGAGGTTGACACCTGCAATGAAAGGAGAAGCACCTACTTAACTTTGCTGAGAGCCTAACCCTGTCTTCTAGTGACTCATATTGTCTTTAGAATGCGCAATTGATAATGTGGCTTAGCTGACAAAAAAAGGAAAGATATTTCTTGAACTTCACCTTTTCCATTGGTAACTCGACGTATGTGTTGCTCAAAGGTAGTATCTCTGGAGCTGGAAAAGCTATTAGCATCTAGCTGTGGAAATCTTGCTTGGAGATACTTACGTTTCTCAGTGGAACCTGGAAGTAGAAGACAGGTTGAAAAATGTCACTGATTTCATTTTTATGATGAAACAGCCCACTTTCCACTGCACATCTTTCCCCAAGGATTGTAAGTCTGAGAAGCCATCTCCAAGCTTTCAGTCTCTCAAGATGTCAGACTTTAGGACAAAGGCTGTCTGGTTGCTACTGCTCATTTATGAGATAGAGCAAGGAACAGAAACGATGGACAGGCATTGGATTCATATTACTAAATGTAAAATGAGGAAGCTATGATCTTCTTCCAGACTTTTGATTATATAGTGTATAGACACAGATAAATTTGACTGTGCTGAGGAATTTTCAAGCAGTGTCAGTAGCTGTATTTACTATGTAACCAGTTCTCAGCCTGGAAACTAGATCAAAGCTACAGCAGATCACACTGGAAGGGGAATAAGTATACACCTAAATGGGTATATATACTTATCTATGTGTACACACACATCCTTCCTCTATTAGCTATAGTCTCTTTCTCCCCAAGACTTTGGGCCCTCAGTACTCACCTACAGTAGTAAAGACACGGCAGCCCATGCTCAGGGCAATGGCAATGGCTGCTTGGCCCACACCTCCTGAGCCAGAGTGAATAAGGACACTCTCACCCTTCTTCATACCACCTCGAACCACCAAAGCATAATAAGCAGTGGCATAAACCACAGGCACTGAAGCTGCTTCTTCTAGAGTCCTAAGGAGCAAAGTGGAAGAGGTATCTTTAGTCTTGGAAAATACTGCTAAACTCTCCTGATGAAATTTGCCTTTCTGCAACAGAAAGGTTTCACTGCTGAGATACATAAGGAAGTGTAAGATAAGATAGATAAGAAAGTGTCAATCATACAGCAGACTACCACAGCTACGTTTCATTATTCTGAAAAAATATTTCATTAACTAACCAATAACATAACCAACACTGATATCCCAGTGTATACTGAAACACATGAAGCTAAGAGCCCAAAAAAAGATGAGAACCTTGTGCAAGCCACTGAACAAAAACTGCTGCTGAACTCCTGCAGGGAATCTAATCCAAAATCCTACAGTTGTTTGGGACACTATAGCCCTGTTAACATTTGCCAGAGGGGAATCTAGCCATTGTGCAGCACTCAGGTTTGATCAGGGCTGTCATCAGCCTCAGACAGGAAGGCAAATCTTAAACAGAAAACAGAAGTTGACCTACCAGTTTTCAGGCACCTCCCATAGAAACCTCTTTTCACAGTCTACCACTGTGGCCAGCCCCTTTGCTGGCAGCAATCCCATTACTCTTCTTCCAGCCACGTCCCGTCCTGAGAACTCCATGCCCAGCATGCATTGCTGCAAAGCCCAGTTACCTGAAAGAACATCAACACCTTTTACAACAAAAGAAACTTCTCTTCTAAAGTTCCTTTACTACAGCAGCAGTCCCTGAAAGTCTAAACCTATGGGATTTGTCTCTTCTGCACACAGTTCATAAATTGTCGTAGTTAATGACTCACTGCAAGAGTAGCAGAAAAACACTTGTTCTAATTAAATTGGAAGCACTTATCCTTGATGGTATTGCATTAGTTTCCAGTTTTCATCTGAGAAATGTCATGAAAATGTCTTGTTTTAGAGGCAATTCTGTCCCTCAGAAGAAGAATGATGCATAAACTAGAAAGATGATCACTACAAAAATATACTGTGAAATACAAATTTTTGATAATTCATGTTTTAGGCAGACACTTATGTCAGTCATAGAATCATAGAATGGTTTGTGTTGGAAGAGACCTTAAAGATCATCTACTTCCAACCTTCTGCCATGCACAGGGGCAACTTCCATTATGCCAGGTGGTTCAGTCATGAAGGGGAACCCAGCCTTACTCAAATCACTCATTTTAAAATGTTCCATCCCCTCTCTTTTAAATACATATTTAAAACCATTTCATACACATTACATTAATTCTTAACTCGCTATGAAGATAATACCACATCCATTTTGTAAACAGGCAATTACTTCATTGTGCATTATTCCTCCCTGAAATTCAAGCATGTCCAACAGCATGGCAGCAGGAAACTTCAACATTCTCACTTTGGTATTTACCATATGCCCATCTCTGGAACCTCTATCAACTTGTTTTATCTCACACTTAGTATCTGTGCAATGTGGCAAGCAACATTTCTCAGAGCATGGTTTGTTAATTGTGCCATATTAAAAAAAAATAGAACTGTAACTGGAAGTAGAACTTGGGAACTTTTTGGTGCATAGCTCTGCAGCAGGGCTGTACTTCCTTCTCAAAAGCACTCTTTCTGGCATACAATCTAGCCAGTGCATTACTAGCAATCAGGAGATTAATTCTAGAACAACACATATCCTGCTAGTGTAACTTTAACTCACCAGGGATAGCATCTGGAGAAAGCTTCCCCGTGGCCAGCATAATGTCCCGGAAGTTGAGAGATGCATAATAGACTTTGCAGAGTAAAACATTGGGATCAGTTGTGTGGAAGTGTCGAAGTGGGGAGACAATCCAGCGAAGAGATGAGAGATCTCCACGAGTTAGCACATTGACATAGGCATATTCTGTCAGCTCCTGAGGTTGTGCTGCAGAAGAAGGAACAGTAAGAACACATTAACAAAGGTATGTGCTTTCCAAAACGAGTAAATTCCTTGTGCAATTTCTACCTCCTCCTCTATTTGCTATCCAGAGAGCCCTTTCTTGCTTTGCAATACTACTGATGGCCTAAATAGCTTACCCTCCTCATGGCACCACAGTGTTCTACTGTTCACTTTGAGCTGAAGCAGAAGAATTCAAAATTGTCCATTACAAATAATAATAAAAGGTAACTGTAGGAACAACAGCTACTCATTTTCTATTCAAAGTTCATTCAGATTCAAGGCTTTGCAAGTGATACTCAGCTCTCAAAGACTGTACCTTGCTGCAATGGAAGATGCCTGAAGGAGCCCCACTTTCCATCACGATACACATTCATCACCAGGTCCTTCTGAACAATCTTCTGCATCTCCAGAGAAGAAAGACTCGTGGGTGGGACAGCAGATGAAGGGTTCAAGTTGGAAATGAACACACACCTGAAGACAAGAGTTGTCATTTTGTTTGTTTTGCTATAGGTCTGAGAGGAAGCTAACACAAATATCTCATCTCCCAAATGTGACTCAAGGGCATGCTTATGTACCTGATTCGGTGGCCTTCTGCTTCAAGGCGAAGGCAGTTCACCATTCCCAAAATTCCTGAGTTCGCACAACTGGTGGCAGTCAACCACACAGGCTTCTCTGATGGGTCAGCCAAGATCTCCTACAGGACAAATCCCAAACTGTTTTACTAGGAATTACAAAGAAAATAGCCCTCATATCCTTGGCAGAGATTAGTAACTTCTATTTTATTAAAAGTAACTGAACACACACACACATTTTTCTTTTAACACTACTGAATATCTCATTTAGAAAGTGCAATGATTTGGAAATTCAGATACCTAGGACACAGGAATTCTCACCTTTAAGGATTCAACCCACTGATAGTTTGTCTCATCTACTGGCAGAAAAACAGGTGTTTTGACAGGAGCTTGCCGACGGCAAAGGAAAATAACTGAGCCAAAGAATGACTTCTTCATGGCAACAAGATTCAATGAAGCTTTGCTGAATAAGTCCTCCCACTGTGCCTGTCAAATCAGGCAAAGCAACAAATTAACAGCAAAGTCAAAAGTAAATTTTTCTTGCTTTTTCTTGAAAACTTGTACTGAGACAATACAGAGCAAATACATGTTTGATTAACATAACAGTGTTTTATCCACATCTAGACTACTCCTTCTTCCAAAGGATCTTCCAAAAGTGGGAGTACAAGTATCTCAAAGACCTAGCTAGGGAACCAGTCTTAGCACATTAGCAGGTGTGCAAAAAACCTGAGCCGTAACCATGCCACTAAATTCCATTGTGTATTTGAATGTGTCTACTATATGTCACCTAAGCCCTGTTTGCACAGAGATGGGGAGAAGCACCCATATGTCTAAGTTACACTGAAATGGCATTTCAGGAAAAGAAAAGAATGAAAATGCATGTATGGCATATCCAGAAACACTTAAGGATTACTATCCGAATAAAATAAAGATGACTGCAGGCTCTCAGAAAAGCATCCATTTGCTTTTCACATGCCAGGCACAGACCAGCAGAAGGTTTTTACAGTGTGATCCCTTATATCAAGGGCCAGGGACAGTGTCTGCATCTAGAAAACTTTGAGAACTGTCTAAGTCCTGCACACTCTAGCCTGGCTTGTACCATTTCCTTCAGAGAAGGAGCATTCAATGGACAGGTATCTTCTCCCAGGGATCTGCTAATACCAGGCTACTGATATTAATGACAGATTTATGGTTTTTGTTATTGGTGCCAGTAGCTTCTCAGTACCTTCTCTTTATCCTCCTGTTCACCGGGAAAGATGCAGAGCAAAGAACTGAATATTTTTTCTCAAATCCCCTTGAATAAATGTCAGCAGGAAGTGAAGGGCTGGAATCCATGTAATTGCAAAATCCAAAATCCAACAACCCCACCCCAGAATTATAAATAAAACCCAAACTCTTGGAAGTGCTACTCTCTTCTTATTCTAAAAGAAGAGAGCTGAGAGGCTGCATCCCCCCAAATCAGGAAAAATAGCTAAGTTCTGTAGAGATGCATTTTTCCATTACTGCTCAGTCTAACAGCTGCCAAGAGAAGATGATGCCCCAGTTTCCACCCTTACCCTTGCCTTTCACTCTCCTCCTCTTGTGCCAGCTCTGGCATTAGTTTATCTGTATGATATACTGGTTTGAAGATACAATGCTGACACTCTTCTCTCCCTCCTCCAACTTCTCAGGGTGTATTTTACTGTATCTCATTATGGGATCAGATAATGTAGGGAAGAGGAAAGGAAGAAAAGAAAAATACAAGAGAAAAGCCTTCCTTCTGGGAGCACCTTAACGTCAGAAGCAATTAACTAGCTTGTAAAATCACACTTCAAGCAGTAGTATCAAAAGAGATATTCTGATACCGAAGCATTTCAGGATCCTACAGTGATAAAGCTGTACCCCACCCAGCAACATGATTTTAATGATAAAGGAATTGCCCTGGCCAGTGTTTTCATACAGATTAGAGAGGTGTACAAAAGACAATTAATAATTTTCAGTGCATTAAGAAAGGCTTTCCTGATTGAACCTACAGTTTACTCTCTCAACCTAATATGTAGTAATTTGCAAGTCCTCTCTACTTAAGAAGTGTTTATTAGATATTTTTGATGAAGTCCTCAATGGAAAGGCATGCAAGCAATGCCTACTATTCATTTACCATCAGGGCATCTGCAAGCAGCAGACTCAGACTATCCATGGTGAAAGTATCTGTCCTTCCAAGAGGCTTACCTCACTTAGAAAGCTGTGTTTCTGCTGCAGATCTGGGCTTGTAAGGAAACTGACAGTTTCTCCAAGAGTTTCTCCCTTAAGAAGAGTATGTAGCAAAACGAACCCTCCTTCTTTCACAGCAGCTGCCAAATTAGGGAGTATTTCAGTGGTATTCACTAAAACACTTGTTGAACAGTTGTATACCACCAGGTCAGCATCGGTCAGATTTCCAGAGGGAAGGCTAGATGGATCCCACCGGCTAGACACAACACCAGCATCTTGTAGCTCTGTTTCAATAGCTGAAAGGTTTTCCAGGATGCAGTCAGTGGCAATGTAGTCCACCTGCAACAGGGGCTGAGCATTCAGAATACTTTTCACACGAGAGAACAGTTGTCCACTTCCTGCATTAGCCTGTGAGAAGAAGGAGGGGAAGGAAAAGCAGAAACCAAATCAAAACATGAGTGATATCCAGAATTATAACCAGAACAACAGCAGTATGTAATCAGGTTACTGGAAGGCCTAGAAACACTAGCTATGGTCCCATCCCAGACTTCCAGCTAACCTCTACTATCTTCATCCTATGACTGATCATGTTCTCCAATGCCACATCCAGGCAAGTCCTCAACTCCGCAGAATCCAGCAATCCACTGAGAAGAGGGTCATTTTGGAAGTGCATTTTCTCTCGAATCACAACTTGTTGCAGCTCAGAATGGAGGTTTCCATTCAGTTCCAGACGGCAGATCTCAGCGAGGATATGCTGAAGGCCCTTCTGTGTGGAGGAGCCAGTAGCAGCCACTGCATTTTCTAGTCCAGGGATGACTAATTTGACTCCATGCATTGCCACCTTAGACTGTAACTTCTGGATCAGACCTATGGAACAGAAGGGGAAATGAAAGGAAGAGTCAAGATTTTCCAAGAATTCTTTTCCTCTTTGCCTCCATTTGCTACACCAGCTGATCAGCACCACATATTACAGCATCCTATATCATTAGCCCAGCCACACAGACACAGTGCAACCTCTTACATTCACATGATTATGTATTCTGCAGTAGTTGCTCCAAATAAGTAGGCTTTGTAGGAAAGCTAAATCCCCACAAACTAAACCCTCACAATTACCTGTGGTAAGACTGACTGAAAGAGGGCAACTAACGGAAAACTTCTGATTGATTTAGGGAGCTGTGGAGGAAAATTTGAAGTTTCTGCAGATACAAAAATCCTAACATGCCCTTTTGCCTTATAAACTGATGGGAAATAGTTAATCCTGACTGAGGATCAGGAACTGGATTACAGAAGTGTTATGGTGTGATGTCATGGCTTGCCTCAGTTCCCCTGGTTTCTCCCTGAAATCTCCTTCCCCAGGTGGGGTGTCAATCACCCTTCGATAAAATATTCCCACCACAGCCTAGAAAAAAAGTACCCTGTGGGGGCAGTATTTGGATGCTGCAGGGGAAAACTAAGGAGAGAAAAAAAAAAAGGAAATCTTTAAAATCTATTGCCAAATCTAAGGATGAGCATGAAGACAATCCACCAACACAGAATGAAAAAAATTACTCTCTCAAGATGAAGCAAAATTCATCACTAGAGCAAAAATTTTTTAAAAAGTAACTATTTTCTCTTTGATGAAAAGGCACTTAAGGTGATTAGTTTAGTGGATGTCTCCCCATCAATAAACAATGTATTTAGCCACCAGTTTCACAACAGACTGAACTGCTCCTATTCTGTTCTTGTGGCAAACAATTGCTTTGATGTGTGCCTCACTAGATCATTTTCCCCGTCTGCATATGTGCCCATAATCAAATGGGAACAAGGAACAAATGAGAACCTTGCCTATCTTAGCAATTCACAGGGAAAAACAAACCAAGGTTAAAAACTCACTTAAGTAAGCTCTCTTGTCAGTGTCTAAAGCAACTAGGTTGGATTTCTCCTTAAAGACGCTTTGTGTCTCTCTGCTTGCAGAAGGGGTTGTGCCATCTGACACCATATCTGACTGTTATAGAAGGAAAGATCCTTCTTCACGGCTTTTTACTCTTTCTCACATTCTACAGATCTCAGGCAGAACTAGTTTTTAGCTTCAGCAGTCATACAGAGAACCCTTGCTGAAGTCTTGTACAGAGACCAACACTTAATATCTTGGATGTTCTAAAGGAGTATGAACAGCTTCTCTTGGGCTAGAAGATTCTCCTAGTATGACAAGAAAGCAATCCCACTTTACCTTTGCATTGCTCCAGATAGGCATGAAGATGGGCACTCGAAGACAAACAGCTACTTTCAGTGTAGGGCACAAAGCAGAATTTTTCCAGGGTGGGAGGTATCTGTTCCTGTTGTCGCCGTGGTGCCACAGAAGCATGAAGACCATTGATCTGAACACCTCCTGCTTTAAGGCTATCAAGACAGTGGTCCACAACAACTTCAAAAGCTGAAAGTCAGGAAAGAAATGTAAGTTGGAAAACAAAAAAAATATTTTGTTCAAGGTGATCTGATGAACAGTGCTATGTCAGGCTCTTTCACAGAGAGCTGCAGAAGAGCTTGGAGACTAAGAGGGCCCCCATCGAAGTTCAGCCTACTACTTCAGAATTCACACATTTACCCAGTAGTCAAAGCAACCAGCAGAAGTTCAAGCATGAGAGACATTACCTTCTATATTGTCCTGGTATTGGCACACGTGCTCACGATGCAGCACTGGATCAATGCAGACTGAGCGAATCCTCGTGGGTAAGCGCAGACTGCGGCCAGTCTCAGGTAAGATCAGCATATGTAGCAGAGTGTCAAGGAAGGTCACCCAGTTCCCATTCCACAGAACTTTTCCTGCACTTGCTACAGAAGAGGAAGAGAAAGCCTTACTATTTCATCATTCATCAGATGCTAGAATATCACTGTTTATTAAATGCCAAGTTTGGTGTATGTACCCAGCTTCCCCTGTAAACTCCACCACACAGGTCTACATTGGAGAGAACAGCTTTCCCAATGCTCTTGGTTGTTCTCTCTTATACACAAAGTATAATTACCTCACAAGGCACAGTCAGGTGAACTGTTAATACAAATGCAATTAAAAGATCAAATAATCACCATTACGATACCCAGGCTCATTGTGCTTCTTTTGAAAGGAAACTCACCTTCACTGTTGCATTCTAGAACACCCTGGAAAGTTGGTCCATAATTATATCCACGCAGATGCAGCTCTTGATAAACATCTTCTTTCGAGAGCCCGGGCTTTGAGCTCCTGTCTACTTGAGTCTGAAAGCCATCTGGCTGGTTAGAGAAATTCTTCTGAGCAGTGTTTTCTAGGAGCGAAATCTTCCCTGAAGCGTACAGTAACAAGAATAATGATCATTATCATTGTTTATAAGTAACAGATTTACTAAGACTGTATATATACACTTACACTTCCTTCACTTACCACTCACAGCCAGATTCCCATTTCCTGACACCTCAAAGCAGTGGGAAGCAGGCATGAGTCTTACTTCCAGCTGTACTGGTCCTGCAAGAAACATTGAGGAAGACAGGACTGTGAGGTCATTTATTTCTACCATCCTCAAGCAGAACTTTATTTTCCACTATCTCTAGACTCACTGCTCACAACACATAATAAAGATGACCATAATGCATACTACTTGACTGTATGAATCCTTTCTTTTGCTCAGTCATGCTGCACTCCTCTTTAGTCTCTCTCCTGCATTCCTCCTCACTTTTCCCATGCATTCCTTTCCTCCCACTCCCTCCCTCTTCACTACACAGTTGTGCAGTTATACCAGAACTCCTCACTCACCCTTTTTGGGAATGATAGTTGCCTGATGAATTGTGACATCTTCAAATATAACAGCCATTTCCTCCATGGCCACACCAAGAGACCGTGCCAGTGTTCGCCAAGCCAGCACAAGGTACCCAGTTGCAGGGTACAAAACTCTGCCATCAATGCAGTGACCAATCAAGTAGTGGTCAGGAGACTCCGGACTCACATCTGTCAAAGAACAGAATAAAAAAAAATAAAAACACTCTAACAGAGAGGTTTTTCCTCCCCAATATCTACAAGAGGCTCTAGCTTCCCCAACTCTCCTGCCTGACAATATGCAGCTCTTAGAACTACTCTTTGTCTAAAGCAACAGAGGTTCCTGGTTTGTTCATGTTCTCTCATTCCATTTCAGAAAGAGATACAGTTTTTTGTCAATCCAAACCAAACATTTAAGCTTCAGAGGATGGCTTCCAGAATGCTGTTTTGAGCATTCTTTTCTTGGTTTTACAAAAGGAAACACACAGGTAAAGCAAGAAAGTGACAAACAAATAATAAACTCCAAACGAGCAACACACCAATATTGTAGACTGAAGCAGATGCAGAGCCTTTGGAACCTGCTGGAAAGTCTTCAGCTTTTGGAACATCCCAGTCCTGACTGTGGTCCCATTTGATGTATGGAGAAATAAGGGGTGTTCCCACAGGGACAGGGTATTCCACAGATGGGAACAAGTTATTTCCAAGAACATTTATCCTAAAAAGACAAAAAGAATCAAGACAGTGGGGGAAGGGATGGGAAGAAAAAGTAAGGAAAAAAATTGCCTATAATACTTAAGAAGTCAAGCAGTAATTGGTCTCAGGCTCCATGTCTGAGATGTACTATGAACACTTACTGCAGCCAAATTTGTAATTAACAGTCTATAAGATGCAAAATTTATTTCCAGAAGCTAGTGCCAGGTTCCTAGGCCTTTAAAATGGGACTTCTCTTTAGAAGGCACCTTCCCTGCCCAAGCAGTCTCTAACCCACAGGAACACTTCACAAGTGAGCATGCTAAGTACATAAAGCACAAATGTACATCCCATTTATTTCAAGGTTTCTTGAAGGAGTGTTTGAATCCATGTGAAGACATGCATATTAGAGAAGAGACCTGAATTCCCTTGTTATCCCACTCACCCTCCTCCCCTAGTCTCCTTACCCAGTTAAATGAATCTTTCCAATCTGTGTTAGGAAGAACTCCAAATTATTTTTGTGATCTTTCTTCATCAAAGGCAGAATGGTGCAAGTTGGTTTCAAAGTTCTCTTCAAGATAGCCTGGTCAAGCAGAATCCATAAATCAGTGGCGGAAGGCATTACTTACTACTTTGTGTCTGAATTGTTGTCTGTAGGTCTCAAACTACTTATGTATCTGTGCCAAGAGCTCTGTGCTAGCTGCTGGCACATACACTACTTTAACACGGAAGAGTACCCTTCCAGCAACCCAGGCTGCTGCACCTCTAATAAAGCAGAGCCTACAGAATATTAATGTGATTCCAAAACACAAATATCCCTCTCCCAAGCAGACTGTGAAGTGAAATCAAAACCTGCACTTGACGAACTGCTAACCTTTTCACACCTGCCACTTGCACACACTCCCTTGCCAGGAGCAGCACCTTATAGTCTGAAGAGAGCATTTTTCAAGCAAAAGCTACTACACCAAAAAACTCAGCCCTGAACACCTGACCCAATTTTTATCTTCTCTTCGATTTGACCCCATGGTCTTTACATGAGAAAATAAAGGAATGGAAGAGAAAATCAGGATACTTTCAAACCCAGACAATGAAGCCTTAGTCACTTGCATTACAGTCCAAAATTGTTCAATGATTTCAACATGAGGCATATAGTCTCTATCAAAAAAATATATGCCCAATTTAAAAACTGTACTCTTGATTCTCCCTTCAAGTCACTTTCAAAGCATAAGACTAACATGACATAGTAAAAATAGACTGGATTAAAACTCAGAAGCACTGTGTAGCTATTAATCTTGATCATGAGTAACTACTGTTCTTCCTAAGACTTCTCCTCTTGCATGCCACTGACCAAATAAAAAAGACCAGTCCTTGAGAATTAAGGGGCAGAGACAAGACCATACCACTGAGCCTGAGGAGCAAGTATTTCCCAATGCACCTCATGTTCTGCATTCTCTACTGTAGAGCTAATTCCACGAGAATCAATTTTTATAGGGCGGGGAGAAAAGAATAATGATCTGATCTCATTAGAAAAAGGAGTTTAAAATGAAAGTAAGCTCCTGTGGTCTCAGACTACTTGGTCTAGGAGAAAAGGGGAAAACATCACTGCTATCCACCACGTTTTAAGACAAAACCTCAACCCAAATTCAGAGTACAGATGGTAAAAGATATTTTTCATAGAGAAGGCCTGTTAAATCTTTGTGTGTCTCACTCTACTGTAATTTTTGCACACACTCTCCATTAGATCCAAACAATGAAATGCTTTCCTTACTCATTATGCAGTTCAGAAATCTGGCTATCAGTTATCTGAAGTGCATAGGAACAAATAGAGCAGTAATGTGAACGTCTGGGTGAGGAAGTGGTAGTGTGTTAGGAGTTTTTTTTTTTTTTAACATTAACATACACCACCCCCTAAAAAACTACAAAGAAACAAACAAAAAACCAAACATTAAAACTGGGAAAAGCTCAGAAGTACTCAAGGAAGCAAATGCTCTCAGAACTGGGGGAAAAAAAAAAAAAAAGTTGCAGTCTTCCCTAGTCATCAGACCCTCAAACTCCTTGTAACAGCAGGATACTATCAATATAGTGTCATACTGAAACAATCAAATACAATACCTGTAAAAGAGCATGTGGAGCAATCTCTACTACAACAGCATTCTCTGGAATATGCTTCAGACCTTCGTGGAACAGCACTGGATTCACAAGGTTGTTCACATGGTACTCTGCAGAGGAATTCTTAGCCAGATCACCTTGCCACTGAGATTCAGGGATGGATGTACTGATCCATCGTGCTGAGCGAGGTTTAGGGCGTGGAATGACCTACAGTCAGTCAAGCAAGGACAGGAGAAAGAGTTACAAGTCATAGAGAACAGCAGGATAGGCAAAAGCAAGCAGCTCCTCCATTTCACAGGTCGATTGCTCAGGACACCCTCCTGCTCCAGGCCAAGTGATTTCAAACATTACATCTCACAGAGGCCTACGTGCTCTTCAAGAGATTTTCTTCCTTCTGAAAAAAGGAGTCTCTTAAGCTCAACATAACCAAGGCGACCTAGGTGTCAGAGCAGAAGCCACACAAGGCACTATTGGCAATATTACCTTTTTCAGAGCACTGAGTAGTGCTGGTGCAATGGATGCCATGTAATGGGAGTGAAATGCGACGCCAGCACTGCGCACCTCCTTTGCAAACACACCCTCTTTCTTCAGTCTGGCTACAAACTCATTCACAGGGTCCTGAGAAGAGAAATATAAGTGAACTAAGAGAGAAGCTCACAAAATACTTGGTATCTGTACAAGCCACTGTAGTCCCTCCATACTCTTCATCAGCTGCCATTTAAGGGGAGCCACAGCAGCGACGAGATTATTGCCCTTCTCAGTCTTATAATTTATCCTTCTCTATGCCCACGGATATAAGAGATTTTATTACTAGTTTACTGAGGCACTAATACCAATTTGTCTCACAGACTATTTGAGTGTGTAAGTTTATGCAACACATTACGTCCACTCCACCACTTCAGTCCAGCTTCCCTTTCCAAGCAGCCTAACTCTAAGTAAGCTTCATGCTTTCTTCAAACTTGAACTTTGCAGATCCTACTCACAATCCCAGCACACACTGTGTCAGTTCCATGCTCACCAGAGGCCCCGAAACAGTGACAGTGTCCTCAGAGTTGTGGCAGGCTGGTACCACATTTGGAGGACAGCGTTGTTTACACTCCTCCCATGTCAGACCTGCAGAAGGAAGACCACAGGACAACAGAAGTGTTTCTAGTTATGAGCCTCATAAGAGGAAGAAATCTTAACTGCACAGTCACTGTGCTCAATTCAGCACTTTGCAAAATCGGGAACTACTTGCAAGAGACTGATGGGTACCTCCCTCTCCCCAGCAAAGCAATTCTGCAAAGGCAAAGAATATTCACCCCAGAGTTTTACCATGGCATTTATCACAGTTAAGCTGAACCCAAGGCAAATCTTTGCACCATCCTATTAATGAATGAGGTGGTGGTAATCCCCACACTTTCAAAGAAGCTACAGAAGTGGTTGTTTAGTTTCATGTTGCCATTAGTTTTGAGGAACCAAGCCCATGTGTTCTCTCCCCTGGATTGCTGAGACACAAAATATCCATATAAATCAGTAACTCTAGTGGCATGCCAGGTTAAATATGAAGCATCTGGTCGTACATTACACAGATACAAGTCACAAGAAGAATCTGAACTCAATATCAGATTATCAAAAACATACTATATGCAGATTTCCAAGTTCTATGATAAGAGTGTCATTTATTTAATCTCAAGGGGGAAAAAAGCTAAATTAGGTAGGTAGTCCTTTGCAACATTACCTAAATTAAGAAATCTGAGATTATAACAAGTGCTCTAATCCAACAGACTGCATTATTCCTGCAACAACTTTTCTCCAAAGTGTTTCAGGTTTTAATTGACCACTGCGTCCAATAAGAAACAGAAGAACAATGGCACTACCAATAATTTACTTTTAAACATGTAAGTCACTATAAAGTCACACAACAAAGCAAAACTGCTGGGTCCAAAATTTTACCTGACAGTGTGCAAAACTATATGACTTACACAAACACAAAGTAAAGCTTGTTCAGGAGAAAGCTTATTCCCAAGTGCTATTAGGCCGTAGTAAATTCCACTAGCCAGCTGCCCACTACATCATAGTGGTTTACTGTTTTCACATCTCATTACTCCTACAGACAATCAGAAGTCTCCTTTTGAAAAAAATTACAAAAAAACCCCACCATATATATATACACATCTGTGTGTGTATGATACATATATATCAAGAGCCAAAAAACTCACTGCTTTACATTTTCACCTTGTTTCAAGGTATTATTTATGAGGCCTGTCATTGGTCACCTGACAATAAATCTCTCCATTCCCACTTAAATTTTCTATGGTTACCAAAATCCTGATGTATTCCAGATAGAGATCACTACCATTTTATCCACTTAAATATTTAAGAACCTGTTCTACATGAGAAGAAAACAAAGAAGAGGCAACAGTAGCCAAGATTTTACAGACATGATAGTTTCAGAGACCAATTTTATCCCAGTGACATACAACAGAGATCAGATGCACACTCCTGTATCACTCTTTTGGTAAGGATGTACCTACCAACAGCAGCCATTCCTCCGGGTGGCAACTTAGCCTCTTTAACGCATCGTCCCCGCCAGTAAGCAGCAAGAATGGCTTCTTCATGACTTAAGGAGTTGTCTGCATAGCCACAAGCTAGTTCTCCCACTGAGTGGCCCAAAATCCCATCGGGATGCAGACCTGCAGCCTTCAGCATATCAATCTGAGCAATCTGCAAGCAGAAGTAAATTACTGATTCCATGCCAGAGTAAGCAGGTGTCAGGCTGTTTTTTCCCCCACAACTACAGCTCCATCCTCCTTTCAAAGCAATCCGAAGAATCATCATGCAACTCCAGTGTTGTCTGGGCCTCTTCACAATGTAATTTTCCACTAAGAAAATATTTCCAACAACAGGAGGCTGCCAAGAATGTGTCTGTACAAAGTAAGAGGCTAAGACCAGCTTTCCAGATCACTTTAAAAGCTTGGCCTCTAGTTTATTAAGAAACCATAAATACCAAATTGACACTCAGAATCATGAAGAGGCTTCATTCAGCTTGACTTAGTTCATTTGCAGAACAAATTTTAGAAGACATTAAACTGTGCCACACATACACACGGATACACACGCAAATCAGTTCAGACCAATATTAGTCCAAACATCTTGTAAGAAAAAAGCAGTGAGGCTAAGAATATCTGTATGAAAAAGTTTGTTATGTACTTGGAAGTGGCAAAGCCCGAAACTGTCAAGGGCACAATGCACTCCCTCCTCTCAGAGAGGTATTTCCGCAGCTGCCACTTGCTGATTACACAAAACAAGCTTCCATTAATCAGTATAAAGTGTTACCAGCAAAACAGACACATTAGCAGAAGGTGCTTATGTAGATTGAGTCCACTACCCCCTCCACTAGCCCACTGAGTCTTGCCTGAATAGCAGCTAGTCCAACAAATGCATGAACAGTGTCATCAAAAGTGTTCTCATTTGCTTGCAGCAGCAGGTCTGAGACCTTAAGGCCTGTGTTCTTCAAAGCCTCGTCTGAACGCATTATAGACTGGCGAAACAGATCCAACTTCATAAGGCTCAGGCCCATGCCCTTCCACTGTGTTCCCATGCCTGCAGGATAGGCAAGGAGAAAGTGAGCTTTTAGTAATACTCTGAAACAGGAGTGGATGCAACAATTCCTCTGGCAGTTAAAGAATTCTAACTAAGAGCAAAGCATTGTACATTTCTTACATTCTTTAAACTGGGCACTGCTTGTTATTTGCTGGGCTTTGCTATAATCAGAAGACAGTTAAGTTGGAAGGCTTTGATAAAATACAGAAAACACAAGACTCCTACACATGTCACAGTGTTGCAAAATATTTCCTCATGCTACACAGTAAAATAACATTAGAGCACAGAATACAATTGCTCAAGCCCCAGATCTAAAGAGGAATAGAAAAGCCTGGACTCACTGCACACCTACCTGAGCATATGTACCAGAGTGGTCTACCAGATGCTTGAACTTGCTGAATCTCTTTTATGTCACTTTCAGTGCCAACCAGTGTGTAGCCCCTGTAGGGCATGGAGGACACAGGAACTGCAGAGATATCGTTGAGCAGGTTCACAAATGGGCTGCATTCTCCATGTTTTCTGCTCTCTTGAATTAGTGTTTCCACAGCTTCCTGGGTTCTGCCAGAAATCTGAACCAGCCTTGGCATGTTACTAGTCTCCAGAGGTTGGCATTTTTTCTTATTTGGCCTCAGAATGACATGAGCATTAGCACCCCCAAAACCAAAGGAGTTGATACCGATAAGGCCGCCTTTCACTGGTGTTGGTTTACAAACTACCTCCAGGGAGCCATCTCGTAAGGCAGGAATATCTGGATTTGGGGTGTTGAAATGAAGATTTGGAGTCCACAGCCCATGTTCCAGAGAGAGAATGACCTGAAAGAAAAAACAGAGTGTTCTGTGCTCCACACTGTTTGTCATGAGACATTCTTTTGTTATTATTTTACTACAAATGACCATGTAGCATATTCTGAAGCAGTTCTCTATGTTTGGATAAAGGGACATTTCAAACAATAGCATTACTGATGTTACTGAGGTAGCAACTGTATCACCTAGGCAAATTTTCAGACCATGCAGGAAGTCAGCAGGGAAGTTGAGCATAGTAGCATAAAGTTTAGCTTCCAGTCTCTTTCTAACTGGCAAGCCATGCAGTCTTGCTGGAAAAGCAGCCTAGGTACTAAGGCTATCATACCATCTTTTTCCCCTTTCAGATCCCATCCCATTATCACATTCCACTTCATCCATCCCCAGTCACACACAGTCACAAATCCTCTTCCTTATTGAACAAAATGCTCCTATTTCTTGCTTTGCTGCAAAAGAATCAAGCTGAAGCACTGGTAAAGAAGTCTGCTTGCTGCTTTACACCCATTTTTTGTCTTCTTCATTCAAAAAAGCAGAAACTGCAGACTGGGCAGAACTAAAACAGTGTGAGGAACAAAATATCTGTGCCAAAAAAAGCAAGAGCTCCCTTCTCTCAGTAGCTTCTCTCTACGTACAGCTCATGACACCAAGCCCAGCAAACTGCAGGCAACAAGGTCAGCTGCAAACAGTGTGCTCTATGTTTGACAGCTCCTTCATCACCCCAGAATGGTCAGAGAGACATGCTGTCTTGGGAACTGCTCTTTCAAGTTGACTATCAGACATGGCAGCTTACCTGGGAGAACAACCAGTTCCCATACATAAATATGCAACTTCAACTCACGGTCAACATGTTTAAAGCCGTAGTGTAAGGATTTTCAGGCATACTGTCCTACACCTACAATACTATGCACTTTGAATGTGCTGCTGCTTTACACTGATACATTTTGTACTTTAGCTTTGCTATGGTTTCTATCTAGGTTTGAGAGCACAGTACAGTGAGCATACCACCAGTGCCACCAAAAAGCTTTGTCTTTGCTGCAAAGCAAGTGATTAGACAGGCTGAGTAATTCAAAGATGCAGGTGAGTTTTCCCTTCCTCATCAGAATTTGACTGAAGAGGCCTTGGCAAGCCATAGTTTCACTCCTACCTATCCATATAATTAATGGATTCTCTTCAAGTCTGAAATCTGATACTTTCAAGATCCAATTTCCTGATGCCTCACATACAGCATTTGATGGAATTCTGGAAGAAAACACTTACACAAACTGAAGACATACTGAGACAGTTACTGTCTAAGAAACACTGGGTTTCATGTGGAGGTGGGGGCAACAGTACCTCAAAGTTATGATCCTGTCCTGACAGATCACAGAACCACACTAAACAAACTGTTACATACACCACAATATGGATTAAGAAGCTTATTTTATGACTAAGCTATCATTCTTTCTATGAAGAAAGTGTCAGTCAGGAATAAAGGCACTAAAAAACCCCTAAACTTTTCTCTACAGAGAGACGGACACTGCTATTGCCATGCAGGTGAGGCTACTACACAGTGATTTGTATTTGGGTCACAAGCAACCACTTTGAAGAGTCTAAAATTCTAGCAGTGGCAGTATTTGTGACTTTGGTTTGCACAGTTCTATGGTAATAGGCTTACAAGCAAGTGTGAACATTAGCTAGCTCTCTGCTAAGCAGTTTAGCAGCCAGAGCCAATAGATGACTGTCTGCCTACAGCAGTAGTTAGCAAGCTGGTTAAGACAGACAGTTATTCATGCTGGTAGCCTCATCCCAGAGAACTCACCTGGCTTCCTGCCATCCTAAGAGAGAAGAGGAAGAGATGATACATCCCTGACAGAAAGCCAGAAGATCAGCTGCTCTTTTGGCACTGAAAGCCCACACTGCCTCTCATCTTTGGTCACTGTCAGCTACTCCAAACATCTAAATCCCTCTACATGACAGCCTCAAACCCAAACAACTTGCAGCAGAGTCCTGTTGGAAAGCCCAGTGTAAGGACTGACAAAGTAATCAACAAAGATTAACGAAAGGATCCCAAAGCCTTCATTCTGAATGCTCCTACAGAATTCAGTAGGAAGCAGGAACTGAAGTGCATGTGAGCACAGCAGAGGACCACCTGAGCATTTGGTGGTTTGCAGGATGGCCACCTGAGCTTTTAAAAGTATTCACATGTGAGGGAAGTAGTTAATGAGAAACACCTGAGTTCTTATAACTATCAGTGAACATTTTACCCCAAATCAATGCAGATTTTCCCTAAACCAAACAAACAAAACCCCACACACTGGTGTTACCCACCATCCCAAATTTTCCTTCTCAAGCCTCCTGTTACCTTGGCTAATGCAGCAAGCCCTGAGGCAGGCTCTGGATGACCCATATTTGACTTGGTTGATCCGATCAACAGTGGCTCCCGCTTACAGTCACAGAAGATACCTGTAATGCTGTTTACTTCCTGTGGATCTCCAACCTAGTATGAAGAGAATCAGAATGGCTATTAGCCAGCATTTCCAAAACACACCCCAAGAGAAATCTGAAAGATTATGGTGTTTGGGCAAAGTCCAAAAGTAGTGAAGCAGAATATACTCTACTAACTGATAGAAAGCAAAAGGATTTTACTTCAGTAAAACAAAGAATAATTTAATGGAAAGTGTGGCAAGAAATGCAAGGGAAGAAAACAGCCCCTAAGGGACCATGCTGACCTTGGTGCCTGTCCCATGAGCTTCAATATACTCCACTTCTTCAGGTTTGACACCACTTTCCCTGTACAAAGACCTGATCAACTTCTCCTGCATCTCTCCAGATGGGAATGTCACACCTAGGATCAAAATTGCCATCAATTCCACTCTCCCATCAGGTGCTTCCTGTTCTGATTTTAGCATCCTTTCATTTGCTTTGGGCTGCCAGGTCCCTCCCCAAAACACCAAACTGAAGACCTTTCCACCATGTCCTTAGCACCAAACTCTCAGGCTCTTTGTAAGAAGAGCAGAGGAAGCAGAAATAAATCTAAAGCCATGAGTTAGACTAGGGTGGAAAGATACTGGTTAACAGAATACTAGCTGTCTAGGTTAAGTAAAACATGTGAAGCTTTGTGTCACCACAACTGGAGAGCAGGAAAACCTGGACAACAGTAGGGTAAGAGCTTTATAGTTATAATACTATACCTACATTTCTACCATCACTGCAGAAGTTACTGCAGAGATGTCCTGAGGAATGCTAAACTAGCAAGAGAACACTGCTGTTACTTCAGTACAAATCACCACTTTTCTCCTTTAAGTTATTTACAAAACAGGGTCCTGAACTTTGCATTATCAAAACCAGAAAATGAAAACAAAAAAAAATCAAAATCCCAAACAAAAAAAAACCATTCTAATACATCTAAAGAACCCTACAATAGACCACTTTTATGGCAAAGACTCTAGACTGAACAGTTCTGTAGGTATCTCACTTTTCAGCAGCTCAAGACCTACCTTGCTCCTTAAAGCCATCAGTGTTAACTCCAGCATTTACGATTGTGGCATAGATCCTCTTAGCCATAGATCTCTTCATCAAAAGAACAACAACAGCAGCTTCAGAGCGACAATATCCATCTCCTGAAGCAGAGAGAGAACAAGTCATGACTTCTGCTCAGCTTTGTAGAATGTTGCCAAACACCATGCAGGAAGATTACTGCTTATAATAGACTGTTTTGAGAATTTGACATATCTATTTCTTTTAAAGAAAAATGTCATGACCTAGAAAGACACAGTGCCCATGACAAATTTCACAACAGAAATTTTCCATCAAGAGTCAGCTAATTTTTCTCCCCCAAGGCAGAGGGATGAACCATATGGCATCAGTTTCTTCCTCACAGTTAGTTTTCCAGGTTCAATGGAGGATGCAACATAGAACAGGGTATGGCCCAAACAGTGCATATTGGAACAACTACAAGGTTAGCTCTTTGCTGTATTGAAAGAGTAGCTGGTCACAGGCTGTTCGGTAAGGTACTCTCATACAATGTAAGCTTTTATACTAATGCCTTACCTGAAACATCAAAAGCCTTGCAGGCACCATCACGACTAAGCAGGCCCAGTTTCATGAACTGCACAGATGTGTTGGGTTTCAGCAGGAGGTTGACCCCGCCTACAAGGGCTGTGCTGCACTGCCCATGCCGAATTGCCTTATAAGCGTTTTCCAGAGCAACAAGACTAGAGGAGCAGGCTGTGTCAACAGTTAGGCTTGGTCCTTCAGAAACATAAGGAAAAACAACCTTAATTTCCTAGATTCTTCTCCGAAGAATACAGGATGGAATTACAAGAAACATATTAAAAACAATGTTAAATAAGAGTTGCTTCAGAACATAGCACATAAACCTGATGCAATGGGAGGCTAGAATCACCATCTCTGCCTACTTAGAAGGTAAGGCATGAGAAAAATGGGACAAAATTGTTAACAGATTTGATTAAAGGGCATTTTTAAAAATTCTGTCTCTCCATCAAAAAGAGAACACAGCTTTACAGGCAAGTCTCACCTAATTACCCATTCGTGTCAATAAAAATCCCTCGTCCTTCCTGATACTGCCTTTGCCATTATCTCTGTTCTCATTATCTCATCAACTACCATCTCTCCATTCCCTTCAATATCATGGATTGAATCACACTCATGCCAATTGCATCATTTCTGTGGCTCTCCTACTTCTTCCACTTTACTCAAAAAAAGCCAACTGCTACAGTCAGTAGCAGCTTATCTCTGGTCTAGCTGACTTCCACGTATCTTGGTACCAAATAGCAGTCTCAAGGCCATAAAGGCTTCCTGGCATCACCATCTTTCAAATGAACACCAGCTATGCCCAGCAGCAGCAGCTGAGTTATAAAGCCTTACAGGGAGTCCTATCATACAGTCAACTATATATTTTTTACTTCTCATATGCTTCCTAAGAACAGTTACATGCTGTTTTCTCGTTCCAAAAGGGGTCTGTGCCATAATATTCATCCCGGTCCTCTACAGCAACTGTGGTACAATCATGTTGAAATTGCAATTGCTGACCAGCATCAACAGGTTTGGGGGACACTTACCATTGAAGTCATAGAAGTAGGAAATCCTGTTGGCAAGCATAGCACGCTGACAGCCAGTCATACTGTATCCCAAAAGCTCTTCTGGATCTTGGCTAAGGGCTTCACCAGCTTCTGACCCACTGGCACCAACCCATACACCTGTGTCTGTGCCACGGAGGGCGCCTGGATTAATACCTATGGAAGGTAGATTATAGTAAACAAAATGAAGGGCAAACTGGAGAGATATCAGGCACACTGGCACAAGCTCACCAAAAACTATTTATTGCTCCTTTCTGGCAGGCCTGCAGTATTGTTCCCTTACCTTTACTAACCTTTTAACTGTTTCAACTGCAGACCTTACATGTCTTACTTCAGAGTCCATCAGAAGTTTGGTATTGGCTTTTGGCCAGACTTTGCCCTGACAAAGCTTTTCAGCCTAGCTGGGCATTGCTAGTCTTGTGTAAAAAAGTGCATGGACTACGAAATGTACACATGCAGACCGGAGAAGCTAACAGTTGACTTCCAGTAGAGAGAAAAGGAGCAGACTGAGTGGGAGAAAAATCACAGCACATGAAACGTCACGTGAGCACATCAATGTATCTCCAGCCAAGATCTGGAGTACAAGATAGAAATGAAAATTCTTAAGTATAAAAACTGCCAACAACCGAACAAGAAACAACTTTGCTCTAAAAAAACCACATAGCAAGGTCAACTGTCAGAAACCTCTGCTGTTTCTTCTCTGTGCTTAAGGCGTCCTAAAGACAAATATTCAATCTCCAGACAGAGGCTTAGAAGCAGAGAACCAAAAGCTCATTTCAGTAAGTCACAGAATGTTAAGTGTTGGAAGAAACCTTAAAAGATCATCTAGTCCCACCCCCACTGCCACAGGCAGGGACATCTTACACTATACCGGACTGCTCAAGACCCTACCCAACCTGGCCTTGAACACTGCCAGGACTGGGCATCCGCAGCCTCCCTGGACAACCTGTTCCAATACCTCATCACCCTAACAGTAAAGAATTTTTTCCTCATATCTAACCTAAATTTGTCCTCTTTCAATTTGTATCTAGTACTAGTGAGGTGGTTCCAACTTTTTCCCCATCTGCTTATGTTCTGACATGAAACTGATTAACACGTAGAATAAACTTCTTGGCTCGGTGGATAAGTAACTCAAAATCTCAAAACACTGGCAGTGATAGAAGAGAGAGGCTGCTATTTCTGAAAGCACACTTCCTAGGAAAACCTTTAGAAACAGATCAAATGCTATGGGTTTTCCAAGAATCTGGCCAATAGACAGGAATACATCAGGTCATCTTCATTCTTTTAGACCACGCATGAGAATTATAATCAAGTCATCCTTCTTTTCCCTTTACAAAGGAATTGTTATGGAATGTTAGGGTAGAGCAAAACATAGACAAGTTCTAGAACCACTGCCTGTTGAAATTATTCTATCATACTGATTTGTGGTAGTACCATATGATGCAGGTACAGATTTCTAGCAGTCAGCACTGATTTCTTTGCATTCCAGAGACAACAGCTTTGTTCCAACCCTTATACTGGGATCTGGTAACCCTATATATATATATGTCTTGGGTCTCCTCTCTAATGTGATGTCTTTCCCTTGTTAGAGTTCTCATCACACAACTGCATGTCTACACCAGTTACACAGAGACAATACAGCTTAATTCTTCCTCTTCAGTCCACTTACCTCCATCCAAAATAGCTTCATAAGAAACTTCCAACAGCAAGCGAAGTTGAGGATCCATTGTATTAGCTTGTTTGGGGTGAACCCCAAAAAAAGATGCATCAAATTTGCTTAGGTCCTTGAGCTTTCCATTTCTCTTGGGCAGTCCATAGATTCCTGTGAAGAAAAATTTGACATTGAGTCCCAAAATACATAAATGGTGAAGAAGCTACAAGCTGAGACAGAGTACAGAATGAACAGAATGACCACACTGATTTTCAATTACACATGAAACCTCACTCCCTGTGCAGTACCCAGAGGGCTGCATGAGTATCTACTGACCTACCTCATCTGGGAATGAGAATGCTGCATTAGCAAAAACAATTGTAATTTTTAGGACTCTCCTAGATATAGCAGCAAAGGACATCTATCTAGTTTAACCATTTTTACTTTGGCAAGTTGTACCAAGCACATATAGTCTAAATGGTGGTTCCAGTCAGTCACCATTTAGAAGAAAAAGGAAAGCTGCTTTTGACTTCTGCAAATCACTTCATAAAAGTATTCTGTTACTGAATTTCTTGATAATTTATCAGCAGTTAATTCAGGTCTGGAAGGATTTTGATCTCATAAATTCTCTTTTCATAAGACAATTCCTCTAAAACACTCAGAACTCAGGGCTCCAAAAGAAGGGACAATAAGCACTCACCTGGTTTCCACCTCCGATCATCCTCTGTGACCATATCAACTCCATTAAGCAGGTTCTCCCAAAACTCTTGCAAGTTCTCAGATTCTGGCAGCCTTCCTGCAATGCCTGCAATCACCACGTCCTCCATCTCTTAACTTCTCCCTGTTGCTGAGATCCACAAAGCAGTAAGGCTAGTAAGATTTCATACAGAGGAAAGTATATGTGTCTTGTCTTCCTGACATGTTGTGACAAACAAGCATATTTGCAGGAACACCCACACAGGAACAGCCCATGGAGTCTCTACTATTAAAAAAAAAAAAAAAAAAGAAAAAAGATATCCCAACTAATCAAATGGACCATAAGACCCGTGGGGTTGATAAGGATGAAAAAAACGATCCTGAAGGAACATCAGGCTCTGAGAACCACCAGTTTCTGTATGACAACCAGAAAATAAGTAAGTCTACTTCTACTAAATGCAGAGTCTCTGTGAAGTCAGCAGAGAAGAAAGATTAACATGCTGGAGCAGAGGTGGGTGGAGAAATTATGAAATACACATAGTAAAATACATAATTACAAGGCAAACCTAACAGGTAGCAAAACAAGTTCTACAATCATTCCAAAGTTAAATGCTAACTCAAGAATCGATAATCAAAAGATTTGTTGGATGTGGAAAAAAAAAAAAGAAATCCCAAACAAACAAACTACAAGATTGCACAAAACCACCCTCCAAGTAAGTAACACAACCCTCCGCCATTAACTCTGAGCAAACAAAAACCTGACTAAAAACCCAAACCAAACCTAACAACCAACAAAAAACCAAACAAATCCCTCACACACACACAGAGGAGAAAACCCACACAAAGCACAAAGATTACAGTACAATTCAGCACCATTTTAAATGCTTAAACCAAAGAATTAAGTGTTACATCTAAAGTGTTTCCTAACTGGACCCTGCACTGCCACATGTTTAAAGAACTGTGAATGTGGTACTGACTATACGATAGAGGGTGATGCTTTAAGATATGCTTTAGCAGAACAGATCTGGAATACAGACAGGATGAAAACCAACAGCTGCTGTCCCAAGAAATTTGCATTCAAGACCCCAATCTCAAATACCACAGGAGAGCATCATGCTGCATAACGTAGCACCGCAGGACACCTGTATCAGACCACAGCACCAAATGATAGCTCGTATACTACACTCCTCTACCTTCTACTACAGTAAAAAATATATTAACAACTAAGTAGAGAGGAGGCAAGTTAACTTGATGTTTCAGTTAAATTCAAATTATAATTTTAGATCCTAAGTAGACAAGTTAAAGGAGTAGGGGAAATACCCATATATATGGTGGGAGTTTTTTAAAATATGAAAATAACTAGAAGTACAGCTGCAGGAACCAAAGAGAAAGTAAGCATTCACAGTACTTCCTTAAATAATCCTTCTGGTAAGCAGGGGCAAAATATTCTTTAATGTGTGGGATTTTAAACAAGTAAAAAACACAAAGGAAACTAGGCATTCAAACAACTACAAGTCTGCCTTAATAGCTTTGAAGGAAAAGGTTTATTACAAAAGACCTGAAGTTTGACTTCCATCAGGTATTATGCTACATAGTGGCATGCAGGCCCATTGCTTAAGTTCTGCTGGTGCTTGATCATCTTCTCCAAAATACAGCACTAATGGTTACTCTCTGAGGAGTGCTTAGTGGCTGTTTTTCCAACCCAAGATGTTTCATTTGGGCATTGTTTTGCAGCCTCTTTTGAGACTTCCTGATACTTTTGAGCAAGAAACAGGCCCCTGTTCCATTCACAGACTACACTGCTCAGGCAAGACGACACTTTCCCGTAGCTGCATGAGGTTGCTGGGCTGTGCAGAAGGAAAGCAGATCCTCTGCACAGCTGAGGTGCAGCTCTGCCAGAACGTAACACCACAGAGGCTGCCTGATTTCTTTCACCCTTCTTTCCTTCAGCAGTAATCTTGATTCAGATCTGTGGAGTAACTGTGGAATTATGCAATACCTAACACTGAAGCAGAGGAGATGATTACTTCACCCAGTCCATTCCTTCTGGGAGCAGAAACAGAAGCACTCCCACAAGGACATCTTGGATTTCTAGGTCTTGTGCCAAACACCCAAACAACAGAAGGTCTATTCCACTCTTGTTCATTTAAAAAAAAGAAACATTAAGGGCCAAACTGAGCAAGACCCTTACTGAGAGACTAGTTCCCAAAACTTATGTTGGTACTAATAGGCCCAGTCCACTCAGAGCTGAAGAGCTTTTCCACTCACACAAAACTAGTAATCCTGTTTTATTACTGGCTTCACCACTGTACCTGTAAAAACCAAACAAGGGCCACAAGTCTACTACACTTCCAGCATTTCTGTGCTGGGGCAGGGAAAAAGAGATCTTGAGCACAAACTATACTATTTAAGCTTAAGATATGAGATACAAAAATGATAATTTAAGTATGACTCAGTTTTATACCTCAGCTCTTTGGGTGATGATCTCTAGGGAAAGAAATATAATTTCTGTTTCAGGGGACTGAAACATGACCTATTTGATTGTTCCTTCTCATCCCACATGTCTTTCCCTGGAGTATCAGAAAAACTCTATCCAGGTAAAACCAATCAACAAAACATTCCTGTCAGACAGTGAAGGAATGAAATTCATCAACAAAACAATTTTTGCCAACTTGTTATGAATGTAGTTGAGCAAGACTATGTCAAAGGTGGAGAAAAAGCTGCTGCAGTAATCAAAATTAGAAGAATAAGAGCCAAGAAGATAATTTTCACTCGGGTAAGAAGTGCCACAAACTAAAATATTTTAATACACAAAGAACCAGAAAGATTTAGACTTGCCACAAAGAGCTCCAAATGCATACATCTAAGATAAAATACAAATTATGGATTAAGCAGCAGACAGCCGAGAGGATCTGCTGTTGGAAGAGTGATCAGAAGAAAAGTCATGAAAATTAAGCCATCCCTGATTAAACAGTGAGTATAGTAGTTGTTACAGCTACCAACAATGTTTTCAGTCTTCCTTGACAGATAGTAAGCAGGTAAACCATTTTAAAGTTGATTGACTTTGCCCCCAAATGGTGTATTGCATTATTATTTTACTTTATTAGAGACTTGTTTTCCATAGAGCATTTTTTGACTACACACACTAACACAGTACATTGACGGATTTTCAGATATAGGGCATAGCACAGATCAAGAAAGAACATTTATTTCTACAGATGTTTTAAAGGAGACTGGACTACAGAAAACATACAAACAGACTGCTCCTACTACCTCTGATGAGTGAAGTGTTCAAAAGCAACAGGTCCAAACAGGAGACAAAGAAGATAAAGAGGGACAAACAGGAGTCTTCTGTTTCTTAAGGCTGTATTTTCTGAATCCAACCAGACATCTAACATTCTTCTCCCTCAGTTTATCCTATGCTTTTGCTTAAATTGAGTTGTGTGAATTTTCCTCAGACAGCTAGAGTTTTTAATTGAGTGGAGAGAAGCAAACACACCAGAGCCAACCTTCCCTTCCTCTGCCGAAGTATCAGTGCATCAGTGCAGCAGACACCTCAGTTAAGCCTAAACTACCATCTTGCTGGATTTGCACAATATTTTTTAGCAATTCTATTGTGTTGCTGACTCATTCAGTTTGTGACTAGTAATAACTAACAATCCCTTCTGGTATCAAAGCTACTCTTAAGTAGCTTGAAATACTGTTTTCCATTGCATTTAAAACATTTCTTTTTCCAGTCCCTCACTAATTTGGCACCAAAAATTAATCTAAAAATTATTAACCATCATTTTCTACCATCCCTCACAGCTATACAACTTTTTTTACAATACTTTTATCTACTGTTTCCCTATGGAAATAACCCTCTGACCATTAAACATATAAACTTATAGAGGGAAAGAAAAGCCAAAAAATCCAAAATCAAACCACAAACAAAGTGAAGGTAAAATTTGATGCCTTTGCCCATTCACACCTGACTTGCCAACCACTGAACATAAACTTATTCTGCTGTAACTTGCTCACCTTGGGTTTGGTGAAGAAAGGAAGGGGAGAGGGAGGGAGAAACAGCTGTTTGCAAAGAAATGACAATCAAAACCCAAATCTTGATTTGCCTGATGCATGTTTCCTTTTCCTAGACAGGATCAAAACATTTATTTCGCTGTTATTTTGATAGCTATCATCATGGTGGGACAGAATCCTTAAAATCAGCTCTGCTATTGTTTCTAGACAGTCCAAATCTTCATCTTTTCTGGATCCGTCATTATTGTAAAATGAGACACTCATCACTCCTCCATAGTTTTCCTCAGCACAGATGTTGACAAAAGGACTGTTTTCTTTGTTTTTCAGTGTGATTACATCACAACCCAGGTTTCCTAATCTCTGGCTATAATGTCTAAAATTTGTAATAAAAAACTGTCCTTACACAGAAACTTCACTTATGAAGAGCTATAATGCTTGCCTCCAAAAACCCCATTCACAGAATAGAGGCAAACACAGTCTGGCTTTCATTCTTTTGAAAGCATTTGGCTACCATCAATCTGTATGTTACAGATTCAGTTTAACAAAGACGTTTCAAATGCCTCTGCTTCAGCTAAGTATTTGTCCTGTCAACCACAACACAAATGAAAAAGTAGAGTGTGTTTATATTTAAAAAGCACTGCTTAGGGGGAAATACAATCTGGTTCAAATCTGTTACTGGATAAATAGTAAGTTAGGCTTTACTCATGGGATCAACACAGCTTGGTTGATACCCAAGTGGTCAGAAGTTACCTGTATAAAAATCTAAGTCCCCAGTATGACTATATCACGTTTGTAAAATATCTGTTCATAACTGCCCTCATTCTCTGAATTCACCCACTAAATGCAGCCTTTCACAATGTATTATTCTTGCCACTTTGTTTCAAGAAGGACAGAGGCTGCAGGAAAAGCTGAATCCTTTGCTCATGTGGCTTAAGGTTTCTTCTCCCATTTTTAAAGACAAGACATGCGCCAAAGCCCCCAAAAGGTGGTCTGACAGAGTAGGCCAGTTAACTTACACACACTTAATACTGCCTGTTTAAATTTAAGCACCCAAATAAAGCTATTAGGTAGGACAATATGCATTCAGTATCTTATAGGGCCGTATGCCAGGGGAGGAACGTGGAATAAGAACCAAACAGGTGCAAAAACAACCAAAGAGAGAAGATGATCACATTCCTAACAGAATCGCATCGTCAAATCAATACTGGTGTACGATCACCGGGCTATTTCGTGTTGGCCGCTGGTTTATACCGAAGTGCGAAAGAACAGTTTAGCAATATACACAGCACGTTTCCTCAGACGGATTCCCAGAACCTGTTGGCGAGTCCCCCTTCCCAATATCGAGCGCCGATATCCTCTCCTACAAGCTTCTTCAGCACGCCACGACCGTGCCTTCGCGCGAACCCGGGACGGCGTGCAGGACGCTGCCGGGGCAGAGCGGCCCGCGCGGCCCTGGCGCCGCCCGAGGCAGTGCGGTGCTCGGCGCCCGAGCTGCGGCAGCGCGGGCCCGCCCGGCCCCTCACGCAGCCGCTGCCGCCGGGCGCGCGCGAGGACTGCGGGCAGCGGGGCCCGGCCGCGCCCCCGATCCCGCCCGGCCCGGCTGAGAGGGGTCCCCGCCCGCCGCCAAGATGGCCGAGCGCCAGCACCACAATGCAGCCACCTTGCCGGGCGGTGGGAGGCTGCGGTGCGGTAACCAGCCGCTGAGGTGGGGGACTCTCCCCAGAACGACCGCGCTGGGCCGCGCTGCGGCCCGGAGCAACAGGGCGCGGCGACCCCAGGGCCGGGGAGCAGAACCTGCCGGTGGCGCGGACCGAGCCCGCGGACTCCCGCCGAGCCCAAGGACCCTCATCGCCCACCCGGCGTGGAGGGCAAGATGGAGCCTCCCCAGCGCACCCGCGGGGCGCAGCGGCCCGCGGAGCCTGGAGCAGAAGCTGCCGCTCTCCTGACCACGCCGCACCCGCTGTTCCGTCGATACCTGCACAAGTACGGATGGCTTCGTGTCGGTAAGACTCTGTCGTCAGCTCAGTGCGGGATCGAGATGCTGCGGGGTGGACGCTGCGGCGGCGGGTGCCGGGCTGCGCACGGCCGATACTCCGCGCTCTCCTCACTATCTCCCTCTAGCTCCCACTCCTATTTAAGCAGTCGCCACCTCCAGCGGCCACGCCACATGGGCTGACAGTTTACGCCTCGCCGCAGTCCAATGAGAGCCGGGGCAGGGCCGCCCCGGTCAGACCCGGGGTGATGCCAACCTCTGCCCGCCGGAGCCGCTCCACGGGAGGAGGGGGCCCTGGCCAGGCCGGGGCGGACACAGGCGGGCCTCCTTGCCCGCGGCACCGGGCCAAGCTCTCAGCGCCCCGCCCCGTACTGGAGGCCGTAGAGGGCTAGGCGCTGCCTGGCTTTGGCCTGGCCCGGCCGGGGACGGGGCAGCGCCGACCCCCCGTGGGCGCGGACCTTGTCGTGTCCCTCTCCCACCTCCCCGCGGGTAGGTACACTGTGGGGCGTACGACCGCGCCGTGCCGGCACCGTGGCTCGGCGACTGAGGCGAGGGCTCGGCGGGCGCCGGTCCAAGCGCGGTCGGGTCGCGCAGCGCCCGCGCGCACCCGTGGCGCACAAAGGGAAAGGACGCGGGGCCGGACGCGCAATCCCGGGACGGCACCCAATGTGAAGGCGGGGGCCCGTGGGCGGGGGCGCGGCCCTGCCAATCGCGGCGCCCGCGCGGTGTTGCTAAGCGATAAGGCGATGTGGTGACGGCTGGGGGGCGGCTGGGGCCGCCGGCAGAGCGAGCAGCGCCCGTCGCTCTCCGGCGGCGGCGGTCGTTCACCCCGGCGGAGCGCGGTCCCGGGGTTACCACAGGGCACCAGGCACGCCGGCCAGGGATGCGCTGCCCCGTGCCCGGGCCCGTCGCGCCGCCCTGACTGGCGGCAGGAGAGCGAGTCCGGAGGCGGGGGGCGGGCGTCAGAGGTTCCCTCCCCGCCGTGCCCCTGCTACGCCCCCCTTCCCACCGGAACGGGGCGGATCGCTGTGCGTGCGGGCACCTCTCATCCACTTTTCCTGTAACTTGCACTCCTTTAGTTAAACCCGAACAGTAACGAATCTGAATTTCCTTCTGTATTGCCTACGACTGCCTCTCCGAAACAAAAAAGCCTTTCGGTCGGCAAATGTGGGCTTGAACACGGGGATGCAAGAAAGTCCCCCGCCTTGTCTCTCCTTCCTGGCTCTGTGGGCAGAGGCCCCGCTCCCGGGTGGCGCTGGCACTGCCGCTTCGCAATGCAGCTCCACTGAGACCTTCTCCGGGCAGACTTTTTGCCTTTATCTATGTAGTCCTCAACATAACAGGTTTTTAACCCTTTGATAAGGACAACAATAAATAATGTCCTCTTTTACCTTTTCAGTACTCTGTGACCTGCCTGAATTATCTTCTTTGTAGGAATTTCTTTCTTTGTACAATTCAATAGTATCCACAGTAGTACCTTGCTGCCACTCTTCTAATCTGCTTCTTAGAAATCACTGCCCAGTTTGTTAAATATTTTGGTCATAAGAGAAATGCATGAGGATTTTCCTGCTGTATTTAGTACATCCTTAACACAACCGACCCAAGCAATATTATTTATTTATTGCAAATATTATTGTCCATATTATTATCATGCAAATTTTCTTAATTTTCATACTTACACACTATGTACTCAGAAGTACTCTGAAACAAATGTACAATAACTGAACTACTTTTTTTTCTACCACAAGTAAAATAAAATTAAACAACCCAGATATCATCTTTTCTTACCTGCAGTTGACTTAAGGAAACCTGTTTCTCAGGGAAACTGAATAAATTAAAGCTGCGTTACTGGCAAGAGGTCTGCATGAACAGGCACGCCAGTTGACATGGGAGGGGGAGTAAGTGGGACACCACACCAATAAACCACAAAAAAACCCCCCAAAAAAGCAAACAAAAAAAAAAAAGCCATAGAAACCTGCATACAAACCTACACAAAGGCATTTCTGAAGTCTGCAGCCCATCAGCTTACACCCACAGTGTAAGGAATAAAGAGAAATGTTTTCCACGTTCAGATGCAGTATTACAAATATCATGGAACAAACTGCTCTTTTATGCTGCTTTTAACACATGCACAGAATCTCATACCACCGAACTACTGTGAATCTCCATAGGTCAATATTAAACATATAAATAACAAAAAAATTTTCACGATGATCTACAGCTATTATAAAATCTGGAATTTACACACAGAGTTCTAGAAGTAACCAGTGAGTGCTTTAACTGGTGTGATCTGGGCCAAAATTCCTGTAGTTGTTAGAAACCACTATGCTTTGTGCTACAGAAAGAACTCATTCAGGGCCTGGTTCAAGGGAGTGCATCATGTTGTCCTGGCTCATGAACAATGTTGAATCAAATGACAGGATTTTCAAGTAATGAAAATGTTTAGAAAGAAGCTCACAAGGTCTCTCAGGCCTTACATTGGCTTAGGAACATCTCATGAAATTTCTTGCAGATTTAGCATCTGATTATAATATCATTGCACATTTACACGAAAGCAAAATATTTTCAGCAGGTAGTACAAAATAATTACTCAAATTCTCAAATGGATTACTACCACTCTGTCAGGTGCTGAAGAGAACACGTCTTTGCAAAGAGTATCAGGCAAGCATTTCTATAAAAAAAACGCTCCACAAAAATAAGACACTCATGGATAAGTAGCTCTCTTCCTTCGTTTAATCTTTTTAGATTTTATATATTTAGCAGCAACTGGTAAGTATTATTCACTTCAGTGATACCACTTGCAGAATCACAGAATCTCTTAGATTGGAAGGTACCTCTTGACATCACTTAGTCCAAGCCCTCAGCTCCAGGGTCAGCTGGAACAGTCTGGCCAGGCCCACGTCCAGTTGGGTTTTGAGTATCTCCATAGCCAGAGACTCCATAACTCCTCCGGGCAATCTGTTCCAGTGCTTGACCATCCCCACAATTAGAAGTTTTTTATTGAATTTTTCATGTGCATTTCCTTTACTTATAGGAAAGTTCATCTCTGTAATATCTCAGGACAGGTCAGCATTATTGGAAATGCTACAAAAATACACTGATTACTTTTATTAGTGTCCTGGCACGATCATTACTACATAGCTAGCCTTTCTTACATCACAACTTGTTCAAGTTTTCTTTTAGTTTCATCTGTTTTAAGACTTACTTCTTCCATCATGTCTCTATTATTATGAATATATGGTTCTAACATTGTAGCAGTGTTTCTCACTGCTTTGAAGTCCATACAATCTCTTGTCAAGGGAAAATACAATCACTGGTGTGACCATAGAAATTTAATTTTATATTCTTTCATGCTCTCTGAACAAGTCGAAAGAGCTACAGAAGATGAGAAATAAGACAGACTCAGATGCAATCTTTTTAAACCCCTTTCTATCAAGTAGAAAGATAGCTGCACAGGATTAACGGTTGCATTGTTATTTAGAAGACAAGTAGGTTGAGGCATCCCACTTCTAAGCTTAAATCACATCTACAGTTTCTCAACAAAACATCTGCTGGAGTCCTGCAAGTCCTGCCTGAAGGCACAAGGCTTTGCCTATGTTTTAACTGAGCATTTCTAAATCCATGACGCAAGAAAATCTTAACATATATAATTAAAATAAATCAGTATTAACAGTGAAGACTGTAACCTCATAATGTGCACAGATTAACCCTTTATTTTAGGCTTCACTATATGAAACAGGGTATTTGTTCTCTCTTCTGGCTGCAGATATCTCAACCTGACATACAAAACTGAGGCTGATAATTAGACCTGATGTGGAGATGTTAAAGTAAGTTAATAGCAAGTGTCAACCTACAACATGCTGACAACATAGAAATCAGTCTTTAATATTATAATTGCGGATTTTTGCCATGCTAGAAGAAATTTTTGGTTTTAATAGATGAGCACAAGATAAACTCCTGGATTTTAACTTCTGCTGAACTTCCAGCCTTGTTCCTTTGACTGTCAAATCTTCAGCTGATGTTTCAAGTTTATCCTTGGTTTTGACATTTTGCTGAGATTCTTCAGATTGCTTGATTGAATGTACAACTTCAAACTCCCCTGCTCAAAAAACAGACAGAAAATTACTTTGTAGTTTTGTTTGTATTCAATTACGAGATTGGATAGTTGAAGAGAGCTGATTTACTCTTTTCCTCTAAATATACTGCTGCCATAGTGCCACATTGTCAAAATCTTATATTACCAGGACCATTTCTGTACATAGGAACCCAGCACAGTCCATTAAGGCTTGCCATACTGATGGTATAACATAGTATCTTCTGCTCAATCCTCACTTCATCTGTACATGTTCCTTCTCCATTAGCATCAGACTGCTTAAGAGAGGAAGAGAGCTGGAAGGTCAGTGCAACAGCTCAAGTCAAGCACTACCTATCTGTTTAGCTGTTTTAAAACGTCATATTTTAAAAGTTTACCCTTCTCTCCATTTTGAGAAAATGTGTTTGGATATGCATGATATAAAAGACTCAGAGGTAATTCTGTTGGCTTGACAAAGCTGCATTACTGCCATTATCTTTTGGGTGTTTTTTCAATCTTCTTTCACTTAGGAAAGCATTTAGTATGTACATCTTTGGTTTTGTTATCTAAAATATCTGTCTTTACAGTAAGGACTAGCTCAAAAAGAAACATCTTTGTTTAGGAAGCAGTGGGACTGGTCCTAATACCAGTCAGAGTCCATCCTGCAGTTCTCACATAATTCTCCAAAAACTATTATCTCCAGCTAACTGAACTTCAGTCTTATCACAGGTTTCTTTAGGTAAGATAAGTGGAACTGTTCAATTGCATTATTCACTGTAAACTATAGGTACTATTTACAGGTGTTTGACTCCAGCCACTTAACCCTTATTTTTCAAGGCATTGAGACTTTAACTTCAGATTTTCTATGGAGAGCCAAAGTGGACAGAAGTAGTCATAATAAACCTGTGATGACACACACTACAGTATTCTGTGCTAGTATAATTTTATAAGCATCATGGTCTGCAGTCCCAGATACTACTCAATCACAGCAAGAATAAAAGGTGCATAAAATGACAAAGATCAGTTACTAGTAGGAGAAGGTAAATTTTCAAAGTCCATTGAACATGGTAGAAAGTCTAAACAAAATTCTACATCAAAGGAATTACAACATATTCCTGATCTATGGGATGAATTGATCAATTGAAGGTTTACAGCTCTATGCAAAGCATGACACTGTGGCTAATGTCAAAACATGACACTTTTCAAAATAATTTTTATACACTGGCTTAGCTTGAACCAGCTGTTCACTCGTGTGTGTGATCTCTGCACTGAATCAGCTTGGTGACAAAAGCTCAGTGGACTCTTGAGCTGTGGATGTGAAATCCTGTTGTCCAGCTTGCCACCTAGTGGTTTCCTACAGATGAAGAAGGTATGGAAGAGGATGCTTGAGCCCATGAAGATCGTTGGGTGTATTTTCCTGCATGGGAAATGGACTTTAATCATTAGAATACCTCTCCCACATCTGGCAGATAAGAAAGCAGAATTTCACAACATCAACCATTTAGAAAAGTGCAGGCAGCAGTGTCTGAAAGGTATTGCTTCAAAGATTACTGTCTTGAACAGGAACAGCAGCAGAGTAATACTACTTCTTGTTTGTGGTCTGAATAACAGGAATGAGGAGATCCAGTGCTCCATAGCACACAGTTAACACTGCTTACAGACAGTCTGTTTTTTGAAATACTCAATTTTCAAGGGCCTTTTGTATTCACCCAGGGGGATGACTTTCAGAAATTAATGTGGCAGGCCCTAATTGTGTAATTCCAAAGGCAAAGTAACCAAGCACCAATGCATGACATGCATCCACCCCTTCCTGTGAAGACTTCTGTATGCATGTCTCCTGTCATTAGTAGAGAAACTATAGTTGTAACTAGTAAAGGCTACTTAGTTAGGTATTTGGAACAACAGCACAGAACACAAGCATTCTACATGGCTATTTTTACGTTTTGGACCGTCAAAAATGTGTACTAACACAGAAATTTAAAATCAACCACTGCAAACTTGCAAGGTTAGTTCCAAAAATTAGGAAAATATAAAGAATCAATACCCCAGAATTAGAAATGCTTTTAAAATGCTGTAGCTTAGTTTGCACACCAACGAAAAAACACACCTAATTTACAATCCTTCAACTTACATTCAGAAGTGACCACAGCTAGCAAGATCATAGCTAAGCACCTAAACTGCTTTTGAAAATGGAACTAAATGTTTAGTGTATTGAAATGTTTAACATATCTTCCATTTGATGTGTGCTAACTTCAGTCAGAAATGAATGAACATTCATAGATTTTTTTTTTTTCCCTCAGGATAAAAGAGATATATGCAGACATGTTGTATAGGCAAACTGAAATTTCCTCAGATGGGAGTTTCATTTAAGAAATTTTTCACTAGATATTTGCTTATGGCTAACAGTGCTCCTGAAGGAACACCAACTCAAACAAGTTCCTATTCAGGAGAAGAACATAGAAAGGAAGAAAATGTAGCTAGGGCATTAGTTAATATTTGTGAAACACTTCAAAGATGAAGTTTTACGTAACACAGAAAAGAGATCATGAGTTTTTCTCTGATTGGACCTGGAATGAAGCCAGAGCCAGAGCACTGTTTCTGTTTGTTAATATTTTACCAGATTCTTTCTCTGGCCAGCTTTTTACCCACATGGATTGCTCTTAGAACTGTCAGTGATGTCAAAGCTGTTGAAATTCTGTCTAGTGTGGAAACACTTAAGATAACTTTTGATCCATGAAGTGTGGAATTTCAGACGACAGAGCTTTGCAAGCTACAGTGAGAATTACAGTACAAGAAACTCCCCTATCTAAGCTCAAGTAGTAAATAAAAAAAGTTACTTTACCTCAAAGCAGCTCACTCCTGTTCTTTGTTAGGCTAAAATGTAAATCCAAATTATTAAACTGAGGACAGGGTTCTGAATACTTGTGGTGGTGGGGTTTCTCAAAAATGTATTGTGGGATGTGAAAATACAACGATTCATCTACACTAAATATGTATAAGTCGAATGACTAGTGAGGACCCAGCTTGCCTTACGCCCTTACTCCCCCTACAGTGCCCCCAGCCTCTGCTAACCCAAGGATAGCTGACCGGAGCTGATAAGGAGCATTTCACACAGTACCACACAGAACCCTTCACAGTACTGGCTTCATGCTAAATGCAGTATTACAGCTGAACTTCAATAGGTGATGTTTGCTTTTTTCCCCCTCTGAAAAAACTAGTAAGTATCTTCAATAGCAAATAGCAAGTTTATAAAAATAAATAGAAGAAAATAAATCTCCATTTTCTAAATGTTTTACAAATCTTCCCCTCCTCCTGCCTAACATTCACTCTAAAATCAAAAAAGGCTCTACTTTCCTTTGAGGGTGGCTTGTCATGAGCATTCAAGGTGCATATGTTGTGGATCACCAATCAAAATCTCCATCTGCTCTCAACCTCGGGGATAGAGCATTTAAAAAATAAAGAAATACAAAGGTGTATTTCTTATTTGTACAGCCTGTGCATCCTATGTAGCCTTTTAATATCATCAGGGCTTGTACCTGTCTATCTCTAAGAGGTTCTTTTTCTTTCAATAATACAGAACCATAAAAAGACCTGAAGAAGGGACCTATGATCCTTCTAAACGTCTTCCTTCTACTTATCTGCAGAATTAACATGCAAGCTATGAAATCCATCTAATTTCTACAGTAAACTGAAAATTAGCAGGTAGAGTAAGGAGAGAGAAAATTAAAATAGCCTTTTGACTTGCTTGGAAGCTTACACAAGGTCTGAATTTGATGGTGAAATGAATAAAGTATATAACAGTCCACTTCAGTAATTAAGATGTAGTCATTAACTCTTCAAAACACATTTAGTCATTGCATTGTGTAATATATTGGAAATACAGCAAATTGCAGGGCTTACTTGACATGCCAACCATTTTGAGTGCCAGTAGGCTGTTTCTTACATGTAACATGAAAAAAATGAAACTGTTCAACAGGTTCAGAAAAATAATTTTCAAGAGACAATTCTGTTTCACCAGAAATTCCCACAAGACACATCTACTGCTGTTACCAATTTGGACAGAGTTGAACTTGGGAAAAAAAAAAAAAAAAGGATTGAATAAGCAAACTAACTTGTGTGCTTTGCTGCAAATCATTTTTTGCCACTGAGCTTCCAAGTCTCTGCATGCGTCACTTGTACCTGAAAGCCCAGTTCCAAGTCACTCTGTCTCAATGACAGTTCTATCCATTGTAGCAATGTATTTGACGAATTATATATTAAATTAAAGTGAGTGGTTTTAAACAGGAAAGATTGAATTAATTCCCATAGTTCAGGTCTGAAAAATAATACAAGCCTCTGCTAACAATCAGAAGCAGAATTTGAAAATTTTGTATACAATGCTTCTAAGGTGATGTTGTTCCAAAAAAAAGAAAGATTCTGCTTTCACTTTTTTTTTTTTTTCTGAAATACAGAATTCAGTCCAGTGGAATTTTCTGGAGGAGAAAGCTAAGCAGCAAAATAGAGTGTTTAAAAATCGTATTCTTGCAATGCAGTATTTCAGGGCCTGCATGTCTGAGTAAGAAGTTCCACTCTGGTGGATATAAATCTGGATGCAGAGATCAAATTAAACTTGGTTTTAGGAAAATATTATCCCTTATTGATTCACTTTAGCTTGTTCCACGTTGGCAGTATCCTCTGTCACTTTTGCTATTTCTAGATCCCCGAAAATCTACATTAAGTTTTGCAACAGTGGCTGGAAATTTCTAGACATTAAGAAACTGATGTCCTTGTAAGGCTGCCAGAGCTGTTGCACCACACATACAACAGCACGAAACTGCATGGCACTATCAGTAATGTTTCAAAGACATCCTTTTGCTTATCCTGTCAATATAGGCCTGGCCTGAAATGCTCTTCCTATTTCAGTCCTAGCCTCACAAAAAAAGCACGTGAATCATGAGTGTCAGCATGATGTCCATTCCAGTCCTACAGGTCTGTCAATGCACCTTACTTTGTCCCTGCAATGCACTGGTGTTGTGAATAAATACACTTATAATCCAGTCTTCATTTTGAAAGCCCTTTTAAGTATTATTTTTTCTTGTGAGCTACTAAAGATGGTTCATTGCCTCCATACACTGGTTTAAAAATAGATGTAACATAGGCTGGATAGGACCTGTGGGTGAAATGTCACAGTGCTTATCACTCCCTGCTCAGAATGTATCTTGACACAACTTGTGTCCCTTGCCACTTTTCACTGTGCATCTCTAAGAGTCTGGTTCTGTTTTCTCTAAAATCCCTCACCAGGTAGTTAAAAAGCACCAATGAGACCATTCACCTACTCTTTTCCACACTTGACAACCCAGTTCTCTAAACCTCTTCTTGTGTAATGTGTTCCCATGCCCCAGCCATTTAGTGGCTCTCCACTGGTCTCCAGTCTGTCACACTTTTGTACAAGAGGGTCCAAAGGTGGACACAGTGGCCTCACAAGTATCAAATTTAGGGGAACAAATCACTTCCCTTAATCCAGTGACTGCATTCTTGTTCCTGCAGTCTCTATGTGATTAATCACATATGAATATCTATGTAATGGTAATACAGCTCATTTGAAAAGTCTAAATGGCTGCCACATTGCTATACAGATACTGTCAGATTTCAGGAATAATGATGACGATGAAAATAACATCAAGGCAAAAAGCCCAATCAATTCACATAAGCCCTCCAGCATTTTGAGAAATAACTTATTGAAAGCTACACCTCTTTTTTAATAAAAACAAGCAAAACCCACTTTTACTGGAACATTCTGGAGAAATGTTTGCCTATTTATAATTATCTTCTATAAAGAAAAGTCTACAATCCCTCTAGGGAACATACTCCACTATTAGCTATCCCTAAAATTTTTCTGATATTATAATGTAAGTCCATTATTTTTTGTCCTACAGCAGGAGTTAGTTTCCCACAGTTTAGCCAATGAAGGATTACTTCATGAACAGACCAATAGTAATTGAAATATGTAACATTAAGCTGCAATACACTGCTCAACACAATAGCTGTCATTAAAAAGTTCCTTAACAACTTGCCCTGTAAAGAGGCTACACTTCACTGCACATATCTTACAAACGGTGTTCTCGCTAAAATTTCCAAGAACCTGTGGTGATTTTCGTAGAAGTGTAACACTAATTCATGTTCAGTCTATGACCTAGGTTTTACCTTCTCCTGTCATCCTAACCCTCACAGTGTCTCACATGTAACGACTCTTTCACATGTAAAAATTTGTGCCTGCTTCTATTTGTTTCCTATCCCAACTTGTTGCAGTGGACTATAAAATTCTAGGGAATCCCCATAGCATATACTACCATTATGCCCGTGATGTCACCTTTGGCTTTTAGGTCTTAGCGCTCTAGGCAGTACTGTAGCTATAAACCAGACAAAAACCCACTAATTAAGCAAGGATTTACAAATTACAATTTGATCTAAGAGTCACTCGTCAGCACATGAAGTGTACAGTTCTCAAACAGACACATTTATATCTGCCCCTATCTGCCCCAGCTAAGTTTTAGACTACATCAAAACTGAAGTTGCATTTTACAGGAGTACTTAATAAAAGTGAAGAAGTATTTGCAATGAAGGCATTTAAACCAGACAGCTATACAGACATTCCTCTTTATTCTTACTTCTGCTGGCAACCAAGAAATTCCCTTCAAGTAACTCATTCAGATTCTGATCATAGGACTGTGACAAGAGGAGCAGTATGTAAAAGAATGATGACAGAACAGACCGTAATTCCACACTTCCGGAAGAGTCAAATATTGTGACTGCTTTACAAAGCAGGCTTACCCTGGCTGCTGTTCTTTCGAGGACTGAGTAGAGAAAGGCTTGATCCCGTATCTAAAATTTGACAGAAAGTATGCGGTCTAGATGAAGAAAGCTGAACCTGCTGGACATGACTAGGACTCTGACTGAGCAGCTGAGTTTGAACAATCTTTGTGGATGTATCTGCCTTTGTTGCTGAGAATGTATCTGGCCCATGATTTTCAATAGAGAAATCTATCCAAACCTGTTCAAATTCAAACACAATCTTACAGACATACATACTTTTCACATCAAACACATCAGAAAATTGGTTACATTTCATAGTGGCATCTTGGACTTGGAAAGAAAGAGGGTTTTGGCAAGAGGCAAGACAAAAGAGAATTATTATTTTTAATTTTGAAAGGTTGTACAAGAAGATTAATTACAACATCATGACAGTGATTGAGAAACCCTAGTTTATTTAGTGTTAACAAATACTATTTTATACAGGAACAATGCATAATTTAAAAAAGACATAGGTTTTTAAGTCTTTGAGGAGATGACTGTTGAGCAATTCAAACTGAAAAAGCCAAATGAAGGTGAGTTACATTGATCATAAAACTGCACTGTACCTCATTGGATGGTAATTCTGTTTCTTCTCCACAGCTGCTTGGAGCTTCTTCTTCCTTTAAGCTAGGGCAGGCAGTAAGAGAAGAGAACCTTGAAGGATGCTCTTGCCTTGTGCACTGCAGCTCCTAATTTGAAATATTACATTAATACAAGTAACTCATGGTCCCTAAAATTAACACCCTTATAGCTCAGTTTGCTGTTACACTGCTAGATTTAAAATAATCAGTTATAAATAATATTCAACAAAATTATGTTCTCTTCAGATCAAGGGGGTCAAACTACCTTTATAACAAATATCTACATTTCCTGGTGCTGTTACTATCACCTTGCTTGTTGCTCAAGCTTATATCGTCAGGGTCCTTCTTCACTTTCGTATTCTCCTGTGATTAAATTACAGAAGAAAAACTCCAAAACAATACCTAAAACCCCAACTAAAATAAAGCAGCTATGGAAAAGTATATCATCAGCAGCCAAAATAAACTAATTTACCTCTCAAAGTTTCACCAACTTTCAACTTGTAGCAACTAAAGTGAGATTTGATGAAAAGCAAACTGCTTCAGCCCTGTCAAAGGAGATGCAAATAAACACTGAAGTCTTTAGCTATATATTTAAGACTAAAGAAACACAATGTAAGCCCATTATGTAAAGTAATTGACAGTAAAATTCCTGTAGCTTTGACAGTAATAAATTATCTTGGTTTTTTGTAAGGATGAAGATCTTGGAATGCAGGAGCAAAAGTAGCCTGGCCAGTAAGAGGATCACATAGAATAAAAACACCCAAACTAGCATAATAGTAGTCTTTGGAAAGTCAGCCTGAAGCTCAGCTTTTGTGTAGGAGCTGAAGCCTCAGCAGACATATTCTGAGTAAAGAGCAGCCTGGAATGAGAGTATGGAACAGCTTGGATGTAAGAAGGGCTATCCTTTCTAGTCTAGACAAATGATAAACCCAAAGGTTCCAGAGGTGGAAAGATCCTCAATGACAGCCACTTCAGCCATGACCTCCAAGCAACCCATCAGCTGAAGAGGTTGAACTACTACTCCCAGAGTTTAGCTCACCATCTGGAAACTCACAGTCAAATTCTACCTCTCCAAGTGCCATAGTCATACTATATTTTAAAAATCTATTTATTCTTACAAAAGCAAGAATCATATTTAAAGATTTTTAACAGAACATGGGAGACATGAGATATGTAGAAAAACACAAACACAGTATCTTGCTCATTAAAAATAAGGCAAGAGAAGACTGGGATGGATGGATATGAATATTCATTGGTCTTAATTTGAAAGTCAGCAAAGTTCTAAGGTGAGCTATGAAAGAAGGAATAATTAAAGAGGTGGAAAAGGAAAAAAAAAAAAAAGTAGTTTTGAATTTTGGTAATTTTGCCCAGATCTCAAAGTCACTTTTATGTATGTTTGGTATAAGCATTTAGCTAATCTTTTTCAGACCTCAATCCCAGCAGTGCAGAGATGAAACATGCAGGTTACAAGAGGTCTCCTCAACTGGTTTGCTGAACCCTAATTTCCTTTGTAAAAATTATTTCCAGTGTTACTGTTTAATAAACAGGTTGCTATTTCTGAAACAGAGAACTGAAAGTTCAAGTGAACAAAGGATGCCAAGCTTGTGACTTTAGGTTAATGAGAGTATCACAAGCATACAGAAAAAAATATATATCCACAAGCATGCTGAGGCATTCCACAAAATAGGAAACAGCCAAAAAGATGATCAGTGAATTGGAACATCTGATGTAGAAGAAGAGTTTGGGGCAGCTGGCCTGGCAGGCCTCCAGAAGAGAAAGATCAATCTTTTCAACATGTATAAGCATCTGATGAGGATGTTATAAGGAGATAAAGATGACTGAGTTGGAGTCATCTCACTGGTATACAGTGGAAGACCAGGTGACAACGAGCAAAGAAGTAAGTACAGGACACCTTGCTTAAGTATAAGGGGACAGAAAACCCCAACCAAATGACAGCCCTCTTTATTGCGAGGGTGTCCAAACCCTGGAACAACTTGCCCAGAGTGGTGACGTGTTGAGTCAGGGACGGGAAGAAGACTCCAGTCTTCAGGTGGATCAGAAGGTAAAAAGTGTTTAATCACAGTAGCAGGTCTTTTTATAATGTGAATCGCTAAGGTGATACTTGATTGGTCTTAAAGTAGAAACATCTCACATTATTGGTGTACTATGAATGCACACTCTGGAGAACTACATTTATAAACAACGGTTACGGAAAGAGAGATAATAATTGTTTTAATTCTTTCAAGATTCTCAGGCTCAGCCTGGGAAAAATTATCTCTGTTCTTTCTTTGACTGAACTGAGAATATCCACAGAGTGGTTCCCAGAGGAAGTGTTTCCCCAGCTAAACTTGGTTAATAATTCTTCTGTTGTCCTCAGAGCAACAACCTCACCCTTTCTAAAAGAATACTGTTTACTGCCTTCAAAACTACAACAACAATCAACTGCTCTGACTCAATCCCCACAGGAACAAATCTGCTGATCAATTAAGTAAAGTACACAGTGAAATCCTGACTATCGAAGTTACTGGGAGGTCTGCCACTAACTACTAGGGAAGCCAGGATTCATTCATTGGTCTCTCTGATAAAAGCTGCAATTTAACTATTAAAGGTTGCATTTCAATTACAAAATACATGAGACAGATTAACTATATATCCTGCTTTTTTATATGGAAAAGGTGCTATTACAGTCATTTGGACATGGGTGCTTTAAAATCCCACCACTGTGAGTATTTGGAAATACACTCACTGATTAATAATTTTAAAGTTTATATTAGAACATAGTGCGAATCCTTCAAACAGCCTTTCTTGCTTAGTTAAAACTAAGCCTTATGGAATTTGTAATTTAGGATTGCATTTACACTGCATAAATACATGTGTTTCTGAAATACCTTGGTTGAAGATCATGTTTAAAAATATTACTTTTGAAGTCCCAAACCCTTTAAACTTATGGGGAACCATCTGGCTTGTGGCCAGTCACTAATGGTGTTTGCCAAGGCTCAATTTCTGGGTCATCTTTGATCAATGACCTGGACACATGAGTTGAGTGTGCACTAGGTTGGCTGATGATACTAAATGAGAAAGACTCATTGATTCCCTTCTGGGTAGAGAGACCTTACAAAGAGATCTCGATAGACTGGAATGCTTGGCAATCACCAACTGCATGAAATATAATGAGAGCAAAAAAGCTGGATTCTGTACCTGGGACTATAGGCATGGATGTCTGTATACATTTGAGGGACAAGACGCTGAAGTGCAGCCCTGAAGAAAGGGTCTGGGGCTTTTGATTGTTGGCAAGTTCAGCAAGAGTCAACAGTGTATCCTGGTGGCCAGGAGTGCCAGCTGTGTCCTCAGTGTGTTAAACACAGCACAGCTAGCCGGCCAAAAGAAGTGAATGTCCCACTATGCTCGGCACTGACATGGCTTTACCTCAAGTACTGTGTGCATTTTTGAGCTCCACAATATGAGAAGAATATATAAATATTAGAAAAAAGTCCAAAGGAGGGCAACAAAGATGGTGAAAAGATTAGATGGCTAGATTTAAGAGGAGTGGCTGAGGATACTTGGCTTCTTCAGCTTACAAAAGAGGAGGCTGGCAGATGACCTCACTGCTCTCTATAACTTCCTTCCATGATGGGGAAGAAGAGTAGGAAGTGCTGGTTTTTGATTTTGCTGTCCGGTGATAGGATGTGGAGGAATGGCTTAAATCTGCATCAGGGAAAATTCAGACAATTCAGACAATTCTTCCCTGAGAGGGTGGCCAAGCAGTGGAACAATCTCCCCAGGGTGTGGTCATGGCCCTAAGCCTTTCTGTGTTGAAAAAACATTTGGGACAATGCCTCTAACTTAAATGGTTTAACTTCTAGGTTGTCCTGTGTGACATCAGGATGCAAAGATCCTCATGGGTTCCTTCCAGCTCCAGATATGCAATGATTCTATGGAATCTTCCAAAGATAGATTTGAGCTAAACTCAGTCAGAGTAATTGAAATGCAAAATTTTAGGTTATATTCGTGGAATTAGAACTGGCTTAATGGCTTATTATGACTAAATTTCAAACAGCATATAATTACCTGTGTTGTGAGTCTGTGCTGTAGATGCTTTAGAACTGATAGCTGACACTGTGTTCTTTCGACAAGTTCTCTTGGAAGAAGACTATCAGAGGCAATACAAACTGTGCAGTGTTTAGAGCTAACAGGATGCCAGACTCCTGTAAAGGAGAAAATATACTAAGGAAGGCATTCTTTGTTGATATTTTGTCAACCATATTGCATTTCTAGCAAGTGTTTACAGCAGATAATAAATGAACCACAGAACACAGGCCTTCTCATTGCAAATGGTTTCAAGGCAATTCAGAAATGGGCCTCGTGCTTTTTTCCCTTTATTTCATTGCCAGAAAGACTATGCATGGAACTTAGATATCCACAGTGAAATCTTTTTACATTATATATACTCTTAATTCAAGTTTACAGTAAACTTATTCTGCTTTCTCTTCCACTTTCCTAAAGTGTTAGTTTTTATTCCAAGAGGTACACTACCTCTTTTATGCTCATAAACAAAGTCTTAAAGTAAAGTTCAAGTTCCCACACGGACATCTAGGCACCAGGGAGTCATCTAAGATGACTCTAAGAGTCTTCTTCATCTAAGATGTTTATCAGCAAAAGTCACTACATAGACTCTTGTTTGATCTTAGCATCTCCTATCACAGGATAATCTTACTTGCAAGGATTAGTACCACAGTCTCACATGAGCTATGCAGATCAAGAATCAGTCAGGTCCAGCACCTTTTTTTATAATGAAGCCTAGCTTTCTCCAGCTCAAAGGATGAACTGATTCCTTGTCCATTTTATTCTAAATATATAAGCTAGCACTTTTCTTTAGAATAAATTTACCTTTCTTTAACACCATTCCAAGTTCTGCCCTGAGTCTATTTCCCATTTCAATCAGCTGCCTCTTTTCTTGGTTCAGAATTGAAATTTTTCTTGCTGCTTCCTTGAGTTTATTTTGCATTCCTCGTAGAGTGTGTTTGACACTATACTGACAACCAACACCAGTACCTACATCAGGTAGCTGTTGTCCAAAAGCAACCATGTTTTCTTCAAGAACTTTGGGTTCTGGCCCCTAAATAAAACAGACAGTGCTTATAATGAATATTTTGAAAGTGAGGTCTGCAGGTTCAGGGATTTGTACAAATACGCATGAGAGGTCAGTTGAAGAAAAAGTGTAAAATTGAAGGCTACAGTCCATTTTTTAGGGCACATTTTCAAGATTTTTTAGCAGTATAGGGCAAATTAAACTGTGGAGCAAAACACTGTAACAGCTCAAGACATTCCCCCAGATATTGTCAACTGTAAGTGTAAAATAATACACATAGCATAAACACTGTATAACTGTAAACCAAAGATCACTTAATTTCAAGATAAAATGTGGAAAAAAGCTCTTTATACCAAATAGCAATCTGCTACAAATCCTTCTTTGTTTAATCATTGTGTACATTGTTTAATGATTTGTACATGCAAACAAAAGGGGTAGATATAACTTAAAACATTTACTGAAAAGGAAAGATTCTACAATCTGTTTTGTCTCTTGCTTCCTGAGTCCACCTGTACATATACATAATGGTAAGGTATATACCCAAAAGATTGCATCCTTGTTTTTCAAGACCTATATACTGTCTTCTTTCAGTCCCCACAGAGGAGACTTTTTGATAGCCATTTAAATAGTCATCATTCACTGAACAGTCATCTCCCTGTAAACATTTTACATTTCACACATTGCCACAAGTATCTAAGTGTATCACATGCATTAAAATTGTTTTACAATTATTCATTGGTATGTTTACTCTTTTACATATAAACTAGTTAGAAACATCCTACACTAACTGTTTACAGTGATTACACAATCAGTTTTCAACTAAATCACCCTAAACACTATGATCCAAGGAGTACACATTGAAAGCTATTATCCATACTGAGAAAAAACCAAACCATTGTTGCCTTATTGTGCCATGCAACTCCCATGCTCTTATTTCTTTGGATAGTTTTACTATTAAAAAGAAGGCTCTTGAGAACTTACAGGGAAAGCATGCAGGCCTACAAAGAGTATGGGGGAGAAAGGTAGAGAAATTAGTGCAGGACTAGAGTCTGAAAATACTAAGACACCAAAGTGAAAATGAACAGCACTTTGACACACATCTAGCAGTTTGTATAAAAGCAAGTAACACAAGTAGCTGGGAGTGTGTGTTGATCTGTTGGAAGGTAGGAGGGCTCTGCAAAGAGACCTGGAATGGTTGGAAGGATGGGCAGAATCCAATAAAATGACATTTAATAAGTCCAAGTGCTGAGCCCTGCATTTGGCCACAATAACCCCTTGCAGTGTTCTAGGCTGGGGACAGTGTGGCTGCACAGTGCCCAGGCACAAAGGGACCTGGGGGTGCTGACAGCCAGCTGAACATGAGGCAGCAGTGTGCCCTGGTGGCCAAGAAGGCCAATGGCTCCTGGCCTGGATCAGGAATGGTGTGGCCAGCAGGAGCAGGGAGGTCATTCTGCCCCTGTGCTCAGCACTGGTGAGGGCACACCTCGAGTGCTGTGCCCAGCTCTGGCCCCTCAGTTTGGGAAGGACTTTGAGACACTGAGCACATCCAGAGGGGGCAACGAGGCTGGAGAGGGGCTGGGAACACAAACCCTGTGAGGGATGACTGGGGGAGCTGGGGGTGCTCACCTGGAGAAAAGGAGACTCAGGGGTGACCTTATCACTCTACAACTCCCTGAAGGGTGGTTGTAGTCTGGTGGGGTTAGGCTCTTTCTCTAGGCAGCAGCTGACAGAACCAGAGGACACAGTCTCAAGCTGTGCCAAAGGAAATATAGGTTGGATATTAGGAAAAAATTTTTTACAGAAGGGGTGATAAAGTTCTGGAATGGCTGCCTGGGGAGGTGGTGCAGTCACCATCCCTGGGTGTGTTTAACAAAGCCTGGATGTGGCACTCGGTGCTAGGGTTTAGGTGAGGTGTTAGGGCTGGGTAGGACTCAGTGATCTTGAAGGTTTCTTCCAACTCAGTGATTCTGTGTGATTGTGTGCGTGTGAAATTATTACAATCTACCTTCGTTGGTGAAACTGCCATTCTAAAGCTTAACATAAAGTGAGCTGAAGGCAATGACCAATCACTGGTTGTCACACTGTGGACCACCTTCACTGGATCAAAAGACAAAAGCACATCACCTGGCTGGGGCAAGGAATGCAATTTGCATAAACTTTTATTTTTCCTGAACTTTTCAGAAAAACATTCCACAGCATTGCACAGAAGATTCTTTTTTTTCAGGTGACAAGCTGAATTAAGCTGTGGAATTAGGAGTAGAATTAGGAACTCAGAAATCTTTTTACCTTTAGATCTATGTCCAGAGCAAAATTCTGCAGTACACAACAGAGAAAACACTGAAAAGATGGGTACTAAAGAAGAATAGAGGAAAAACTCTCCTCAGAGCTGATACAAAAGAAAAATAGAAAAATATATGTACAAGTTTACATTCTATTTTTACTAGTTTCCACAATAAACTTGCCTCTTCTTCTTTAGTGTTGGAGCCGATAATTTCCAGATTATGGTCACAGAAACTCTGTTATTTTAAATGGAAAAAAAGAAAACTATCACTATGGCTTTGCTTACTTACTTCACCTGCACCCCTATGTTTAGGCATTCAAAAAAAAAAAAAAGACTAAAATACGGATTTACAATGGAAAACCTGAATCAGTGATCCACAGTAGTTTAAGCATTTGCAAGTGGGAAAAAAAACCATCAAGACCAGCTTGCAAGATCAGAAGTGACTTGTGCCAAGGGATGACAAGTCAAAATTTATTGCCTAGAAAGAATAAGAGTAAGTTGGGCTAAAAAAATCTTTGCTGGCTGTCATCTGACCAATCACATAAGCACATATTACTTCAGTTTATAATATTTACTCAAACAAAAATAATAGACTAGGTATTTAATTACACACACACATACATACAGATATTTTTAAGTAGTTTAAACTCAACATACCTCTTCTGTGTCTGGGTTTACTATACAATCCAACTTAGTTGAACTGACTTTTATGTTGCTCAATGTGGTTCCAGTTGAAATTTTGTTTGTGCTCAATGAACCTAAAAGAGGAGTATAATATGAATGTATATGTATTTATAGAGAGTTTAGGCTTTCATAGCAAGAGCTGCATCAGAACACTGTCTCATGCATATAAATGTCTAGTTTGTCTAGTTACAGAATCATAAAACCATAGACTTAGGTTGGAAAAGACCTTTAAAATCATCAAGTGAAACCAGTGACCTAACACTACCAAGTCTTCCACTAAACCACGTCTTCAAATGTCCACACACATACATGCCTTTTAAACACCTCCAGGGATGGTGACTCAGCCATTTCCCCAGGCAGCCTGTGCCAATGCTTGAATAGGCCTTTTCAAAAAGAAAATTTTAATATTTAACTACTTAATATTTAATAATTTTTAAGATTTAATTTTTAAAAATATCCAATCTAAACCTCCTCTGGCATAACTTGATGTTATTTCTGTTGTCCTATTGCTTATTACTAGGAAACAGAGAGTGATCCCCACCTCATGACAACTCCCTTTCAGGTAGTTGTAGATAGTGGTAAGCTCCCCCTGAACCTCCTTTTGTACACCACTTCAGTAGATGTACTGTAAATGGACTGTAAACCCCCATGGCAGGGAGTTTGGTTTAGGAGATCTTTAAAGATCCCTTCCAATCCAAGCCATTCTGTGATTCTACATACTGGCTTCACTATCAGGAATTCTGTAATATACATATAATTGCTTTACTCTTGCAAAATATATACACGATTGCTTTTCTAGTGGTAATTTTGTAGTGACTTATAGTGTGTGCGTGTGTATTTCTTTTCACTAATAACTGTTTTATAGTAATTGGTAATACAGAATCTCAGGCTACTGTGTTCTTGTGTATGGTGCAATCAAATAACAATTTTTACACACTCATGGATTGGGTAGCCTTCATAGGTCATGACCGTGACTACTAAACTTTCTTAACTGAATTTAAAGTTCTTTGTCAAGAATTTCACCTTGCTCTGCAAGCTGTCTGTCTTCTGTTTGAGGAAGAGAAGATAACATCTGCTCATCAAGACTCTCCATTTCTTTCCTCATTTGTGCAATAGCAGCCCGAAGGCTGGCATTCTGTTCCTGCAGCTTTTTTATTTCCAAAGCAGGGATATATTTACACAGAGAACTTTCATCACCATGCTGAAATATCTGGAAAATAAAAGTACAAGACAAAAAGAACCCTTCATTAATAAGTGACACATATTCTCTCCACACCACCACACACAGAGATCCTAATACTGTCAACCCATGAACATATATGGGAGAAAAGTACCATGGGAGGAGAATAAATGTGTTTATTGAGGATTTGCCTGGGAAAGAAGTGCTGTACTGAGAACATCATAGGAGGAGGTGCACATGGGGAGGCCCATGGCACCGGAGCTAGCTCTGTTTTATAACTGTTGTTCTGCAGGTGTGGTTTATCTCTCTTCCATGTGCAGGTAAACCCTCCCCTTAAGGAACTTATGGGCTCAACAGCAGTCCCCTTTCTGACCTGTCATATTCTTGAAAGTGTCATTGGAGATCATTTGTTGACAATAACATTGTCTTGGTTTAAAAGAGAGATATTTCCCAAGGAAGATGGGAATGTCCCTGGAATGGAAAGACCACACCCTCCCTCCAAATTATTATGAATTCGAAATTGCGGGGCTTTCAGACAAAGACATATTAAAAAGAATAACAGTTCTTTACTAGACTCTCTCCCTCTCTCTCTCTCTCTCTCTAAGTATATATATATTATATATATATAAACACTAAACGAACAACAGCAAGGGCAAGAAGAAACACCACCAACAGCCTCGGCCCGCCCACCAAGCATTCCCCTTCGGTGTAGTTACGACGACAGCCGACAAGGGGCGCTGTAGGCTGCAGTGCCGGCCGCGGCCCCAGCTGCAGAGCGGCACCTCCGCGGCGATGGCAGCTGCGATGAGAGGAGGGAAGAAGGGCTGACTCCGCAGGCACCACGGCAGCAGTGATCGGCCTTGGGCATGGCTGACGGCAGCCGCTACACGCTGGAAGGGACGCAGGGCTTCACCGCGATCTCCCACTGCCGAAGAGGGAAGAGGTCCGGCGGACGTGCTGCTGGCACTTCGGGGGCGCTGCAAGCGGCGGTTCCGGAGGCGGCGGAGGGAACGGCTTCCCCGGGCAGCCGCGGGGACTGGGCTGGGCTCTCTCGGCGCTGGCAGCCCGCGATCCCAGCCAATGGAGCCGCCGGGACTCCCTTTCTCTCTTGCAAGCAACAGACTCGGAAGCCGGCGGCAGGCGGAGCTCCACGGCAGTGTAGAAGAACCGCTGCGCAGGAGAGGTCCAAGGCGAAGAGAAACCACACGACCGCCTCTGCTCCCAACAGGGCAAAGACTGCCCACCCCCACCTAAGAAACTGCCAGAATAACTCTGCCCCCTCCTCCGCTTCTCCCACTCCCCCAGAACCATTACAATGGTATGTCTCTGGATCGCTGTCCATTCACCATCTCCCTGACTACAAATGGGAAGAAAATTCCTGGGGAAAAAATAAAAACCAACCAACCAAAACCAAGCCAAACCAAAAACCTAACCCCAGGCAAACATAAAAAAGCTGGATGTCCTCTGCTAAGCCAAAAAAAGGGAAGGAGTGTGTGGACTACACCCACATAACCTGGACAATGGACAATATCTAGAACATATTACATTGATTGGAAAACGTTTCCTGGTCACTTGAAATTCCAGCACAATCTTCAGGAAAAAATACCTATGGGCAGGACTTATGGCATATAAAGACCAGAATATTAGGGTCCCAATATTATTTACTTTTGCTGTTTCTTCATTCTAAGTCTGTCTGCAAAGATTTTTAAATGTTTCGTTTGGTCAGTGGTAATGTATTATAACTGTGGTTTCATCCAAACAGAGAATAAACAATTTAGATTCTACCCCTGTAAACTCTTTTTTCACTGACAGAAACATGTGTCATCATCCATTTAAGAAATGCAGATCCTATTTGATACAGGAATATTAGGAAGCCATGCAATAGAGGAATATATATTCCTACAGTCACTAAACAAATCCTAATTCATAAGCCGCTCAGATCAAATGTTTTTCACAAGGAAAAGACCATGAAATGTCTTTTGAGTATTTGTATAAAAATGTTGATAAAACAGAATCACAGAATGAACTAGGTTGGAAAAGACCTTTAAGATCATCTAGTCCAACCTATGACCTAACACCTCCTCATCAGCTAAACCATGGCACTGAGTGCCATATCCAGTCTTGTTTTAAACATGTCCGGGGACAGTGACACCATAAACGTTTCTTTATATTTCACTCTAAACTTAAATTCTTGCAAAGCAGCAGTTTTGCCTCTTCAGAGAGCATGGCAATCCATTGTTATGAATAAAAAAGTTATCTATTTTTGTTTAAGATTACAGAGCTAAAACCGGTTGGACCTGTTGCTGTTAAATTAGCTTAATTGTTAAGAGTTCTTCTTTAATTGCCCGTCAATGGTTGGTGATTTAGCCATTGTCCTCCCGATGCTTGCCCGGGAGCTACACTTGGACACAGCAGCCCAGGAGAATAGGAGTGGCCTGAGACCACGTATGCAGATGAGGAATGCACTGCTCCAAAATTTTCCCGTTTTCCAGGAAAACCCCTAAAAACAACGAGCCAATATAGAATTAGGGGACCCTAGGTGATGTCTAAGGACGGGCGCATAGTCCAGTGCCTGCTTGTATCCTTTTTGCTTCTCACCCTGACCTAAAAGGATGTTGACTAGGGAGAGGACCCGAAGTGTTGGACCGAAAAGTAGGAATCTGCCAATCTCCCGTGAGGACGCAGTCCCCAGCTCTGCCTGCAGACCAGCGGACAGAGCGGACAGAGCTGCATCACCCTCCTCCTTCGTGCCACTCTTGGGGACAGCGGCGGCGTGGGCGCGACCCGTCGATTTCTCCCCACCTGAGCTGAATCTCTTTAATAAAGGCATTAAAAAGGAGAAAGATCTCCTGCCCTATCTATTTCATCCATGAGGTTCTTAACACATGTAGTCAAAATACTTCAGATACATCAAAATACTACAGTCTCAACATTTACGCCTTGCACAACCTCAAACACTACTGTTTCCATCTTCTCCATCACTTCCACTTCCTTCAGCCCTCTTATTTTCCCAGTCATAAGTCTGTTCTGCGAGTGTCATCTGAAAGTCTCATCTGAAATGCTAATGGCCTTCAAATTAAATTTCTCTGGCATAAAGACAAACTGCCTGCAGTTTCTTTCTCCTGTGATTGTTTCTGCCCTAACAGTGCAGGCTACTTAGAAGATGTGAATAATCACTATTCTGTTTTTACAGTCTTTCCAAGGCTTTTAAGGTGCGTCAGGGAAAGGCACCAGTAGGTAGCAATGCAACACCCAGATGTGAATTTTGGGGCCCAGGACTTCATCTCAACTTGCAATGTACACGTGAACCATCACAGTTTAAACCAGAAATACAACTGTTCCAGATTTGTGTAAGTGGAAATAGGTCTAGAGAGAAGACCCTAAAAACCCTAATAAACCAGAATGACTTGAAGCACTCATTCCTCTTCTGTGCACTTGTATGATATTATTAGCATGCTCTAGTTAGACAAACATGACCTAAGTCATACTAAAATATAAGTTATAAGCAAGATTTTCCAGGCTGGGTTGTTTCACATCTCAGTTACTTATTAAAAGGCCAAGAATGATTACTGCAACACTTCTAGCACACTGCTGGGGTCTCAGACCAATTTGAAGAAAAGGACCTGTGTACTGAAGATAGTGTACTAAGGTATATTTAAATTTTGATCTTTCTTGCATCAGTCATCTGAACCAGAGGCTAGCCAGTGTGCTATTCTTTCTTTAAGAGGACTCATTGACACAAATGTCTTGGTGAGTTTTCTTCTGTTTGTTTACACTTCATTTTGTACAGAAAAGGTTCTAGACGAGAATAATAGACTTTTAAATTTTGTTATTTAGTTTTTTAAACACTGGCCCTTCCCATAAAAAGGAAAAAGACCAAAAAGGTTTTGCTGAGATGAGTACTGCTTATCCTACATGCCAAAAGTGCAAAAGCCAGAGTTTTTTAACAACCAAAAAAAAGAGTGACAATGAAGACAGTCTTGCCATCCACAGTTGAAGAGAACAGTGAATATAAAGAAGAATATAAGAATATAAAGAAGAAACTGTGCCCAGCCCTGATTCTCTTGGTTTCTCAATGATCAATTAGCAAATCAGTCCAGTTTGAAATAAAATTGGAAAAACTACTTGCTCCATAGCAAATTTTTGCTAGCAGTCTACTTTTATCTACAATAAAAATTGTCTTAAGGAAGTATCTTTCTGAAAACAATATTTTCTGCATTCAGGAACTACTGGGCATGCTTAGCACTGCTTTTCCTTAGCATGCTCTGGTAGCATGCTCTGAACTGGTCCCTGATGAGCACCTGTAGGCACCCAGGAGAGTGCACTGCAGCATACACTTTGCTTTCACTCTTTTACCAAAGGCAGTTTTCTACTCTTAATGCATTATCCTTCAGCATGACTTCAAACCAGCATTACATTTTCAACTCTGAATGGCTTTTTAAAATATAAGCAATTTAAGAGGTAGCAATGAAAGGAAAACTAGCTAGTGACACTCAAATACAAGACATTAAAATATTTTAAACAGCTGGCATATTAGTATTTTGAAACATTGCCTTAAAATTGTAACTTTTCAACTTTAAAATCTACTCTGAACTGCAACTGACACAGAACCTCAGGAATGAGGTTCCAGAAATTAATTCTTCCCATTTGATTGCCATGATGCTACAGTGTGTTGTCACATTTTGGAGCAACTGTCTATATCCAGCTTGCTCCTTTTGCTAGTGAGTAATGAATGAGAGCCACAATTAAGCCCATGACACCTAATCTATGTGTATTCCAGGACAGATATGCCTGTGTTTTGAATGAAACATGAAATAGATGAACTGCCTACAGTAAGTTCAGTGGAAACAAGGCCCATAATATTGTTGTCTTAGAATGAATTCATCCATGTCTACACTAAGTGTTGTCTAACCTGTTTCTCCCCTTCAGGTGAAATACTGTGATTAAATGATGCTTGTATTGTCTCTCAACAGTCAAAGCAGAAAGAACACTCTTCACTTCATGCAACCGGTAGTCTGTTTTCTGTACATCAGCTTGAGCCTGGGACTGAAGGAATGGAGGGGAGGCAGAGGATGTCAGTAGCTCAAGGACAAAGGGATAGAAGAAAAGGAAAGGTAAGGAAGGGAAAGGGAAAGGGAAAGGAAAAGGGAAATTAAAAGAAGAAAAAGGAAATCAAGGATACTTTAAAACATAGCACAGGGACTTAAGCACATTCCTTTTGTCTCTGTCAAAAACTGCCCTAACAGACAAATAATTTATCATAATTTTCTTATCTTCTTCATGTAAAATGGAAAACGATGATTTATCTCTCTAATATGTTCACATACTACAGCTATTGATGCCTATGAATAATTTTGGAAGGACAATGATCAAATAAAACACTAGAGTAAATGCCAGCATTCTGAACTTCAGAAACAAGTGTTTCCTCTGGACCTGTGAGTTCAGCACAACTGGGTGTTGAGAATTGTTAGATCATTGTCTAATAGTCTCTAAACAATAAGCATGTATTTAATTTTTCAGAAGCTGAAGTTTTTACACTACACAAAATAGGGTTTTTTTTCTACACAAAAATACCACCCAAGAGCTTTTCAGGACTAATATTGTTCTCTTGATAGAATTCAAGTAGTACTGTGATCTGAAATTCTTTCTGCCCTCGTGCTGGTTTAAGAGACATCTTTCTTCTTTTGCTACAATGGCAAAGGAAAAACATTTCTCAAGCCAACTTGATTACATGGAAAGGGAGAAAAGGCCACTATTAGAGATTGCTCATGAAAATTAATCTGATCTCTGATAAAAGACATGTGATGAACGGCTGTACACAATATATAAATACTGTTTTACAGACTTTTGAAAGAAAGCTAAAGACATATTTCCCTGTGAAACATCATGGTGAGAAGACTCCATAGCTCTCTATGCAATAGATGATTCTTAAACAGTGTTAATTTTAAATTCTCACCTCCTCTCTTGATGAAGATAGGCTGTGTATTGGATCCTCTGATTTCTGATACCAATTACATTCAGCATTCTCACAGAGCTGCTGCCAGTTAAGTTCTGCTTGCATTTTACTTTGTTTCAGAATCCGTTCTTGCCCAGCTGCCAGAGACAGTTGTTGTTTAGACCTATGAGACACAGAGCAAAGCTGTTGATTTCAGCAGAATAAATACTAAGGATGTTTTGTTGATATTTTTTGTTTGTTTGTTTTGATCTGGTTTTGTTTAGTTTAATCCACCTTTGTTTATTGTCCTAATCTTCTTTCCTTGTTCTATTTTATCTATCTATATTATCTATAATAATATAATATATAATTAATCTAATCTATATTATCTCTATATATATCTATATATCTATATATATCTATATATATATATCTATATCTGTATCTCTGTATCTCTATATCTATATATCTATATATCTATGTATCTACAATTAATCTAATCTATATTATCTAAATATATAATTTTTAAATTATCTGTTTTATTTTGTTCTATTCTAGTCTCAACATTTTACTGAACAAAAACATTTTAATTACATGGAGCTCAATAGTCTCTGAGGGTCCATCTGTATGGGTAGAGGTCACTTCAGCTCAAGAGGCATAAACTGCCCTTCAATATCAATACTACTCTCACTACTTCCACCCAGAGCATGTTTCTGTTTTGCCAATATCAGAAATGAGATACAAAAGAGCTAGGAATTAAAACTGCTGCATTGTCAGGGTAAAATTTCTAGGCTAAAAGGCTGCTGCATTTACATACCTTGAAAACACAGTGTAGAAAGAGGTAGAAGGTGCAAGTATTAGAAACAGTATTAGAAATATCTAATCAAGAATTCAAGTCAGAAAATTGCAAAGATCAGAGGTTTCCTCTGAAGTGCCATCAGAGTTTAAACTGCATGACACAGAGTAAGCAACATTTACATTTAATAAGTATACATGCAGTTGTGGTTGTTTTGTTCTTGCTGAGTGAACAGCAGCTGGTTATGCAATCTTTATAGTCAAGACTGCAATAGGACAAAGTGGTTTTGAATCCATTATTACAGCAGTGTCCTTTAAAGAACACCCAAGACAAGTAAACCAAACCAAAAGCTAAACTCCAGTCGTGCAACATTCAAGATGCAGGAATGCATGGAGACCACAACTGGCCAGGCAACCTTTTGCTACCCTAAAGGTAAAGTATATAGGCAGAAATAATTAATTTTGTTACACAAAAACCAACACAGCTGGAAAATATAGCAAACTCCTACAAGCCCTCTTCCTGAAAGCTTGTCTGTTTTTCTCAATGGTATCAAGTGAGGGTTTTTTCCCCTCTACCTATATAACTCAATTTGTCAAATTATTAAGGTATCAATTACAACACCACTGAAGCAAGTGGACATGGACATCAGAGAACAATCCAAGTAATGCTGGATGATAATTAGTGAGCACTGCATATACAGAGATTTTTGAAGGGTGAAATCCTCACTACCAGCCTTGGAAGGATGACAGAGCTCTTTCAAATACCTATACACAGTTCTTGGTTGCATAGGAAAAAAACCAGTCACTAGGAATGCATACCACAAATACCCATGCCTCCTACTATCCTAGTTCACTACACAGGTGGAAGAAAGCAGCAAAAACAACAGTCATCTTTTCACGTGTTTCACACAGGAATGACTTTAGATTATAATACAGTCATTCATTCTGTGAGTCATGGGTAACAGCTTAAAATAAGTTAACTTCATGGGACAGAACTAAGTTAACCCTTTTCAACTGTCTGCTTGTGAAACTCACATTCTCTCTTTTTTAATTCCCACATCAAATTCAGCAAGCACTACCTACAAAGGGAGTAACATATAGCTAACACTAGAACAATGGTACTGATGGCAACACTGGATTGTCTCAGACCTTTCAAACACTGTATGAGGAGTTTAATCATCACATCAACTTTCTCCGTTCTAATAAGAATCAGACTGTGCTGAATGAAAGCTATAAACTGGTCTATGGTAGGTCCCCTAACAGGACTTGTACAGCAAAGGGGAACTTAAATAAACAAATCAGCCAAACAATATCTTTTGCAAAAGAAGATCAGATTTCATAACCACATAACCGCTGGGGAGAGAGGAGAGAAAAAACCACTTGTTTTACAAAAGCCTCCATCTTATAGACATTAAAGTTCAATTCTTTTACAGCCATCCAAGCACCTGTAATATGTCAAATACTATGCATAACAAAAATAATTGAACTTCCTTTTTGACTTCTAGAGGAGCAGAAAGGTGCTATATGTCCCCAGTGCTAAAAGTTATGGGTATTTTTTATTTCTATTTTTTAAAATCTTTTTTGAATATAAAAGAAATAATCCTAACAGAAGTTAAATATATATTCTAAGCACATGAATAAATGGAAATTGATTATAGTGTAAAATCTACTATAAGCTGCAAGGACATCCATCTTCTTATGTGCACATGCATATACATATGGATCTATTGGTGACAAAAATTTAACTGTTTCCCTCTGGTTTTGCAGAATGACAATAGAAACAGCATAAGAAGTAGTCTATGTGAAATCACATGAAAAAAAAAAAAACTTAAAGGTACATCATTCACTAGTCTAAGCTTTTGTTTACATCAAGCAAAACAATTCAGTATTATTAGAAGGGAAAATTTTGGCTGCAGTCAAGAGGCCTTTAAAGTGTATACTTGCAGAACTACTGAAGAGTTAAGAAAGTACAGCCTTACTGAAAAGTTGCTAGAAAAATACTACCATGTTTTGCACTCTGAAGATGAAGTGACAAGAGGGCTGATGGGAGATGCTATGGAACTTCTTCCCTCCCTCCCTCCTTCCCCACACTGCTCCCCTTATGGCAACTGAATTTTAATTTAAAGGAAAAGAACAAAACCAGTCATATTGTTTGTCATTCTTGGGGGGAAAAAAATCACCTGTTATTAGAAGACTTCACATTTCAAACCCAAGTAAGAACAGTACTACAGAATGTACATTTACTGTGAAATTCTCCCAAAGTAACACTGCAAGTTACTCCAAACCATGAAAATTAAAGACAACAGTAAAGATACCACTGAACAAATGTGAAATTCTTGCCTCACAACACCTATGTTTTGTAAGTGCATGAAAAACTGTTCATAAAGAAGCCATGGATTTTCCAGAAAACTGAACAATTGCAGTGAGCTGCCATCCAGTGGCTAAACTGATAAAGCATTTTAAAAAGTGTTTGAGAGAAACTACTTTGATGAATTGAATTGATAAAATACAGCTGAAAACAAGAGAATGAGATCACAAGGGATTTTGTCCAATTGATACAAAATCATGTTAGATTAGGGGGAATAACTGCAGGAGATCTAGTGGCAAGCATGGAAGATGTGTTCTTTAGTTGTAAGCATAAACAATGGAGATAACTTTTTTTTCTTCTCCAGTGTGGTAAGAGAAATCATGTGTGTTAGCTGCTGTAGCCTTAGGCTTGTGGACAGCAGCTAACCAGCTTTATCATTACAGCTCAACCACAGAATGCACCACAACTTCCAGGCCAGATATCAAATATTCTTCCTGTTCTCACACTTCTTCAGGCAGGTTCAAAAACTGTCTTTGGGAAGCCCATGAGAAAGATAGTGCTGGATGAGATTCATTATTTTAGCAGGAATACTATGGTGAGGGCAGCAAGACTTGGATTGGCAGGTGTTGGGTGGAAGACAAAATTGCTTAACAAAACCACTTCCATTTATGTTATATATTGGTTTGGTTGACAGGACAAAAATTAAGTGTTCTAGTTCTAACAACTAAGCACATTCATATGTAAATGAGTAAAAGGAATTCCAATATCAAATACATTTTTATACAAAGAAGGAAAGTTTTCTTTAAAGTTTGTTATATAGAAAGAGGTGATATAGTGCCTCCCTAGGGTATCACAGTTGAAGATAAAATTTCACCGTTAGTAAGGTGATCCTTTTGTGGTAAAATATAGGAATATTAGAAGCAGAAGGGGGGGAAAAAGCACCTTGTAATTAAGAGTATGATAAACAGTGTACATTTATTCATCTTGCCTAAGGCTACCTCTGCTTTCTAGATGCTGACCTTTCCTGTAGTTTCAAGGTTAACGAATTTAGCAGTGTGCTTGCTACATAAAATAATCTTACGCAATCTCACATTACTAAACGTATTCTTAGCAATTCCTTACAAGGGGTAGCTGCCAAACAAGCAAAGCAACAGCTACTACACAAGCAAGGCATAGTTTTCTAAATTGTAATTACAAATGTAATCAATTTTTAGAGAAATAAAACAATAGACCAAAAAAAAACAAAAAAAAAGAGAGAGAAAGCTTATATAACAACTAGAGCAATGTTAAACCAGAACATGCTGATTAAAAAAAATAAAACTGAAAAAATGATTGCTAGATGACACTGCAGCAACACAACATTGCTTGTCCAACATTCTTACACCAATTTCTGTCATCAGCGTCTTCCAGTTCTTAAAACTTTTGCTCCATGTGAAGTTTCAGGTTCACATAATCCTCATGCAGATGACCTATGTGACTATTCTTAGAGCTAACAAAAATAAATTTACATTAAAAAGCATGAGTGATCCACATATAATTTTTTTAAACATTAACACGTAACTATTAATACAGAATGCTGTAATTTCCTAAAGAAACAGGCACCATAACATCTTTTCCCCATGAGTTAGTGGAAATAAATTATAAGAGTATATGTTATTTCCCAAAACAATCCTTCAAAAGGTTAGTTGCATACAGAATATAGAGGATCTGCTGCAAAGTAGGGCAAGACCTCCACTTAAGTATAACTGAGTTTCTTCTCCACTCAAAATTTTCTGTTATATAAGAAAAAAAATTGCAAAACAAAGGCTGACCAGCAGAAATCTGATCTTTGAGATACATTTGAAAATAGCAGTAGCTCTGTATCTTTTCCCCTCCTCTCCCAATATTTTTAATTGCTGTCAACAAAAAAATTTCTCTGCGATCCAGTATCAGCTCCTCAGGATTTCAAACAAATCTGAGCAGCTGATACTGCTACCAAGACCAGTAAGTTCTCTAATGATACACTGAAACTTTAAAGCTCTGCATTAATCCCTTAAAGACTTAACAGGTTTGCAGCAGCCCGTCACACAGCCTTTATTGCTACTGTACTGTTCTGCAACCTTCTGTTTACTTTCAGCTGTATATTACAGGGTTTTTAGGTAGCTGAATGACCGTTGCAATTGATTAGATAAGACTGATCATATAATACCTGCAGAGTCCAAACTCTGAACTAAAACTGGAGAGTAATAATCACCTAAATACATATTCACTTTCACATTCTGCTTTTAAATTTAAATCTCAGCTCAAGTAATCTGGATCCCACAGCCAGCACGCATGCACACCAACCAAGTCTATCAGAAGTGCCGTCTCAGGGTAGTCTAGACAGACATTTTTGTACCTCCCTTGTTCATCCCCAAACCCTTAAGGGCAAGGCAGATCAGAAGAATGGCTGTTGTACTGTGATCAGTATCCAGCTCAGTCTGGCAAAGAGGCAACTGCTGAGACTCAAATTTCTCCTTCAAATCCCAATGGATATGCTCCATGTAAAACTCCTAAACTGGCTTTAAATGAATTTGCATATACACCCCATTAACATCAATCATTTAGTAATCTTTGATGAATTCCAGAGTCTTGACCAGATCACCCACAATAACAAAAAAAAAAATTATTTAAAACTTACCCAGCCATCTCTACATTATAAACGTAGCTGGATCCAGCATAGTTTACAGCATTTTACAACAATTACCATTTTAAGCAGAGAATAATTGCAAAGAGACTGTTATTTCTGAAGACAGTAATTACATTAAACAATAATTATGTGCAGACAGAACAAGAAATGTGTTTATTCCCTCCACCCTGCAAGCTGCACACATATTTCTCTTTTCTTTGAGACATGTATGATGAGTCAAGGCACAGTTCAGCCCTCTCTTTTATTAACAATATTAACTGCTGTGTCCCATTTGTCTGTTTTTAGTTAAAAAGAAAATAACCAACAGAAAGAGCCTGTGCTTTTACATGCAAAACTTGCTTCACATCCACCTCTTCCTGTTGTTTATTCTCCATATTTGCTTCTTATCTGATTATAAATTCTGTAGAAGAAAAAAACCCAACATTGTTTTTAAGCAGTATGGATGCTTAAAAAAAAAAAAACAACAAAAAACGTTATTTCTGTTCAGCTCCCTCCAGAGATTTGGGAAAATCTCTGGAGTCAATATAGCTTCTCTCACTGTACAGTATTATTCTGTGTCACTAGTTGCAGATAGTCCCTTCTGAATAAGCACAGGGATGTAGAGAACGAATCGGACAAGCATGCCTTTCAAATAGTGCCCCTTTAATCTCTTTAAATGAGAGATTTTCAGACCAGAAAATGCTATGCAATACCTCTATGCTAAAGGATGTCATAATTTAAATAACATTTTTCTTCACAAACAATCTAGACTACATCAGTTCCCTAGGATCGAAAAATGAGTCACTGATCATTGGATGCGAGAAGTATAAAAAAATTCAAATTTGCTCTTCCCAGGTATACTGAGGAACAAACCGTGCTAAAGGACACAATGATCTGATGGTCTTTCAATTCTGCCAGCTTATCCCTATTCATCCCCTTTAATTTTAAGTTAATTAAAATAGTGTTTTCATATTCTGATTCTTATTGGCAATGTTCAAATCATGTGACCGTGACAGATAGTGTAAGTAATATCTTCTTCATTTGCATAAGGAGAAGTAACTTTTTAAAAGAACTGACTATTTAAAAAAGTGACCATTCAAAAGAAGTGACTTTTAAAAAAAGTCACTATTATGGCTATCCATGAACACTACTGCCTCCCTGCCTGTAACATGCAACACTCAAAGATCTGCTCTTTCAGTATCACACTTTCAGGTACAGTTGTTCCAAATGGATCGGGTGGCTACCCGTGGTTAAAAAGATTAACTAAATTTGAAGTGCACAGAGGGAGGAAAAGACAGTGGAGTGTCAGCAAAGACAACACTGCCAAGGGCAGGGCCGGCTGGCAGGAAGCAGAGCCCACCAGGCAGGATTCCGTGGCAGGAGAGCAGATGGCAGGCAGACTGTCGAGGTCAAACCCCTTAGATGTCGGCAGTAGAGAGGAGCACAAGACAATGCTCTGGACTCAGGGACAGCACAAGAGAGGGCCCTTAGCAGGAAGGGTGCAGAAGGACGGAAAAAAGAGAAGAGAGAAAAGGGCGCGAGATGCGCAGGCGACGCATCGGGAGCTCCGAAGGACAACCTGCGGCGCAGCGGGATGCCCGCGCTGCCTTCCGATGGAAAAGCGCAGTCGCGATTCGCCTCCGGGCGGCACCGAGCTCGGCACGGCTCCGCTCCCGGCCGCAGCCGCCCTCGGGCCGTGCCGGGCCGTGCCGGGCCGTTCCCGTCTCCATGGCGCCGCCTCGCTCCCGCCCTCGCTCACGGGGGCAGCGCCCGTCCCCGTCCGTCCCCCTCGTGTTTCGCAGTTCCTCGCCTTGCAGGCACTTGCAGGAAGCCGGCAGCGTATTCTCGCCTCCTCGCCTCCTCGCCGTTCCGTGCTCAGTGCTCTCACACAGCAGCCTCTTCTCTGCTCCTTGGCAGACCCCCTGCTCCCAAAACACAGATAGTACTTGTCCCATACTCTCAGATCTCACTCTCTCGTTCACTTGTCTTCCTATACATTTTGTTTATGCAAGTGTTTATTATTAATTTATCCTTAGCGCAGATCAGGAAGGAGACTCTTTGCCCCTTTCAAGTACGGCTGTTAACGGATGTAAACAAACTTTGAGAGTCCTCTCTGAACTCCCTCTGCAAAAAAACTTTTAAAAGCTTGTAAAACAAACTCAGGCCAACTGCAACGTGAGGTCATGCAGAACAGATAAACACATTCTGGTTCCAAGACACTTAATTATTAAAAACTGTATCCATCAACTAAACTGCTTTACGCTGTCTAGGTCAGACGGAGGAAGATGTAACACATGCAGCAGGCCTAAAGCATGATGATTTTCCCTTAGTCACTCTAGATGACTTGCTTGTCTGGAAGTCATGAGGCAAACTTCCTGTAATGTTCTGTCACTCTTCTGTTTTTCCAGATCATATAAAGAGCTTTTGCCTTCCAGAAACTCGAATGCTTGCACCCAAATGACATCTCAAGTACGCTAATTTAGAGAAGATAGAGCGTTATCAATAGTTCTTATATAATTTTCCTTATGTCATCAGAAGAGAATTGTGTGTCCTAGCCCCATGCCAGTTAAAGAAAGAAGGGGTTTGTTTTCATCAGTAACTATTAATGAAAATTACAATCAGAACTAGCAATTTGACTTTTGAAATAAAGCAAGTTCCATTTAGCGAATTATAGTTACAGAATACTGCAATTATTAAAGGGATTTAGTTCATTTACTTACATGAATCACCTCTGGTTTAAAATAGAATGGTGAAACCTGGCTTAAAATGATTTTCTATATCTGAACACACAAAAATTATAGTGCAAGTCCCGGCATAATTTATATTGTGCAGTGGGCCCCTCAGAGCACTCACCAGAATCAGCACATAATAGGCGAATGTCTAAATCCATACACCATTCTGACTGCTGGCATTCTTTACACCTTTACATTAGCCATGGCCTAACCTATCAACCACATTATCTTTTCAACCCTTCCTCACCCCTGCCCTCACTTTCAAATTAGCTGTCATCTTCTCCAATGTACCTTCAATCAGCCCCTAGTCAGGTAGTTAAATGCATGTTGGTTCTCTAAATGAGTAATTGATAACTTCTAGTGATTCAATAGTGTCCCAAAGAGACAAACTAATGGTGAGTAAAAAAGATTGCAGTCTACACGTCAGTTCGGGGATTGATGCTGAAATCTGAATACACCTAGTCCGCAAGTGAATGCCCTAAATTCAGATAATAGTGGACAGCCAAAAACTGGTTTTCCTAGTCTTTAAGATTAGCAATGTCGGTCTTATTGGCTGCATGTTATCTACTCAAAATAAACTGCATGGCCTTGCTCATCTTCACACATTGATGCAATGAATCATCCTTAAGCACGTACAAACTATACTTCAGCAAAACTGAACCAATAGCCAATGCAAACATAATGTACAAGGAAAAGAAAAAACTTCTAAGTCATTAAAAGAGCTTCAGTTCCTGCCTTGGCATTACATGATTTCAGCAAGTAGGTTTTAAATTGGAAGCTACTAATCTGTGCAATATCATCGTAGTTCTCAAAAGGCAATATTGTATCCTACCTGTCCTCTCCTACTTAGAATCCTACCCCTGTGTAACTCCACACAGATAGGAATCATAGAATCATTTAGAAAATATTTTTTTTTCCAAAATCATTGAGTCCAGTTGTTAACATCCAGGGATGGTGACTCCATCACTTCCCTGGACTTGCCATTTCAATGCTTGGCAACCTGTTTGGAGAAGATTTTTCCTAATATCCAATCTAAAGCTCCTCTGGCACAACTTGAGGCCATTTCCTCTTGTTCTATCATTTGTTACCCGGGACAAGAGACAGGTGCCCACCTTGGTACAATCTCCTTTCAGGCGGTTGTAGAGAGTGATAAGGTCCCCTGAGCCTCCTTTTCTTCAGGCTGAGTCTCTCCAGCTCCCTCAGCTACTGTCCATCACACTTGTGCTCTAGACCCTTCCCTAGCTCCGTGCCCTTCTCTGGCCATGTTCTAGCCCCTCAATGTTTGTCTTGTCGTGAGGAGCTGAAAACCAAACACAGGATTTAAGGTGTGGTGTCACTCCCCTGTATATTAGATTGTGTGCTAGAAGCACACAAAAGAATGGAGCACCTATTCCTGAATTTCCTAAGCGTCAGCTAGACAGGAGTGCTACTTTCTGTAGTGCATTTAAGAATCCCACCACAACTTTCATAGATGCTACATAGCAATATCAGCACATCAGTTTTATAATCCAACGTTTGTATGAATCCCAGTTGAGTCACAAGAGATTAATGGAGAAAGCTCATTCCATCCGGATGTAAAAGGAGAAGTATGCTATGAAATCATATTTGCAGGGAGTAGTATAATATTTACTCCCTTGGTAAAGGATGAGGAGGGAAGCCTGAGGGTTATCTACAACTCTATTGTGCGTTCTGTCTACAGAATGCACAATATCACATTCAAATTTCTAAGAAGAAAACAACTAAGCAAGGAAGCTCGTAAGAGTAATTCTCATGGGAGGAGACAATGACGAAACTGTGATCGCTCCCGGGAAAACAGAAACGGCAGCACAGAACGAACCTCAGCCGCAGAAACCCATTCATAAGTTGGAGTCCACTGCTCAGGTCCTGTTCCTCCGGACAGCCAGCGCAGCATCCACGCCGGCAGGATCCAGCCCTGCATTGCACTCTACGCAAGCAGCGCAAAGCTCATGCCGATGTCTTGTGAGGCCTTGGGGCTGCACGCTGCACGGCCCTGCGCCCGAGCCTGTAGCGGAGGGAGGGAGGGAGGGAGGGAGGGAAGGAAGGAAGGAAGGAAGGAAGGAAGGAAGGAAGGAAGGAAGGAAGGAAGGCACTACCAGAGTACAGGATATATGCAGCCACTAGCCACTTTCAATTAAGCTACATAAATATGGGAGGGAGGGAGGGAGGGAGGGAGGGAGCCTGAGTGGCGGCGGCGGCGGTAGGACCCGGGGCGCTCCGTGTGCCGGGGCGGGGCGAGCAGCGGCGGAGCCGCCGCGCGGGAGCGCTCCCCGGCCGGCGGGACCAGACGGGCTGTGGCGGCTCTGTGGGCGCACGGGGACAGCGGGCTGCGGCCAGCACGGGCATCCTCAGCCGAGACGCGGGACGTGACTCAGGTACCGAGGCGGGGCCGTCGTGCGTGATGTGCGGAGTCCTTGCCTTGCACGCGGACGAACGGCGTGGGGAGCGCGGTGTGGGGGGTCCGGAGCAGGGTGAGCCGAATCCAGAGCGCCGGGCTGACCGGGGATGCTGCTCTGCGTGGGGCTCTCCGGGCCAGCGGATGAGCCCGAGCGCCGCCCAAGCTTTGGGCAAAGCGCAGCGTAGGAGTCGCGGGTTCATCCCTTGCCCAGAGGCTGCGCTGGGCACCGGTGGGGACGTGGGCACGGCGCCGACTGCTCTCGCACCCCTTGGCACCACCCCACGAGGGTTGGCGGGCGCCGTCCCGCCGGCTGCGTTTCTTCTCGCTCATGGGGCCACGCGGGCGCACCTCTTCGTCGGGAAGCCCTCGTTGCCTCTGGGTCGCCCAACGACCTCACCGCCCCCGGCCTGAAAGCGCTGTCCGGGCGCTGAGCGGTGCTGGCCACCGAGCCCCACTCCGCCTGCTACGAGAGAGCGCTGCCCCCGGCATCCCCTGTGGCAGCCGGGTCACGCCGAGGCGCGCAGTGCCACCCGCCCGAGGGCACGCACGGTGCCACGCCGCTGGCTCGGGGGACACCCGCGTGCTCGGGCTTTGTTTCCGCCATTCGTGGCTCACACCGTTACCGGCGGACGAGGGTCCCTTCGCTACTGCTCACCTCCTGTTTCAGTGTTTAGCTCCCGGAGGTGAATTTCGGAATTTTTTGTCTTAGCGGTGACGGTTCAGGTCCGTCAGAGCGAGCGACGAGAGTCTGAGGGACTGTTCCCTCATAAAGACATGGTCGCAGACCCGGGCAGGATCCCCGGCACTCGGTTTAGCAAGCACACGAAGAGCGCTGGGGCGGCGGGGCTGCCTCTCCCCGGGCTGCGTGAGCATCGGCTGCGGCGGCGGCTCCTCGGGGCCGTCTGGGCCGAGCGCTGCGCGGGCTACGTGCCCGCCCCGGAGCGCCCCGCGAGCCGTCGTGGCCGTGGCGACGCCGCGACCGCCACCATTGTGTTCCCCAGCCCTGTCCCCCCAGAGCCCCTCCCGCGCCGCCGCCGCAGCCCCTCTCCATCTCTCGGGAAAGAGCCTTTTTTGGATGCTGCTCGCAATCCACCTGGAGGGGTCTACGGCTTGCCTTCTAAGAAATTCTGTGGAGAGAAGAAAAAGCACAAAAAGGTGGAGTTGAATTTCAGTAATTCAGCTTCCTCACAGGCGCAGACCGTTAGCACTGGTGGAAATGCACTCCACTTGGGCAAACCGTTCAGTTTAGGATGCCACAAAGTAAAGTCATGTACGGTTTTGCAGTGTTTATTTCAGAGGAAGCAGTGTGGCAGCCGTTTTAAAATGTAAATCAGGATCTATTAGTACAGTGCACCTTTTGTGGTTCAGTCAGAAGTATAACTCAAGGTATATTATAGAAATAAAAACATTCTAATTTTTAAAATTGTGACTGAAGTAGCAATTCACATATCTCAATGTGTGACACCCTATTATGCAGCTGCACTGTCCAGAGTGGTTGTGTAAAATGACACCTCTGAGCCAGATGATCATTTCTCACTATATTCAGCTACATGTGCTCACCTACTTGAGATACAGTGCATGTGCATGCCAGCACTTTAGATATTAGGGTAGTTCCAAAGGCCATCACAGCTGCAGGGCTGAAATTAATTTTCACGATACATGAAAATTAATTGTAAGTTGTTCCTAACTGAAGCTGGGATTCTGCAACTTTTCATGATATAAAATAAAACAAGCAAATAAATAGCCACAACTTTCTCTATAGAGCACTTTACCCAGATAACAGACTGTAGACTGGTTATCATTATCTGCTACACAAAAAATTGCAGTGTGAATTTACTGTCACTGTGGTCTGCTAATAACTTGTGATGAATGTTACTCACTGTGCAGCAGCGGTGAACAGCTAAGATGTTTTGAGGCTAAATGGGGACTGGAGAATGTTTAATAGTCAAGATTTGGTGGAACATCACTTGCAGCTACAGACAGCACAGAATTATCCCAGGAGTTCTAAAAGGGAGATGAGAGAATGGGGAAAACTGGCAAACACTTAAGAAAGGTAGCAAATCTGGAAAAACTGTCTAATTTGAAATGGAGGAGGCCAAAATGGGACAGTGGCAGTCACTGTGGGACCTTGCAGGGAGGGCAGGAGGTCAGGATAGGATTGATAAATATGGTAATGATTTTGTAGGGAACAGAATTTTGCAGCAGCCTTTGGAATGAACGTATAATTCAACTGGCTAATATTTAAGCAGGTAAGCCACAGGAAATGCACCAGTGGGTTATACCAGTGGCCCATCTAAATGGCTTCTATGAGGTACCTGAGTTGTAATAAAATCTGATTTAAAGATTTATGCATTTGTACTTTAGAGAAGCAGGAAGGAGTTAAAGTCATGCTGAATAGGCAGATGTCAGTGATGTCAATACAAAGGGTAGTTGTTCTGCATGTAGAGGGCTGTCATCCGGGTCTGGAGAATATTAAAATAAAACCATTTTTTCAGGAATAATTTCCTGAAAAATTTCAGTAGAGTTGGTTAGTCTTAGGAATCCTCACTTAAAATCAAGAATAACATGCATATTTTGTTTAGTCTGCTTAGATTTAATACCTTTGGGCAAATACAGGAGGTTTATAACTCCTATAAACACAGCATTAAGCAACCTATGCTTTTCAAGGTATCCATACCCCCAATACCCTATGAAGAGAGAAATTATTTTCTTTGTTTCACAGATAAGAAAAACTGAAGGAGAATGTCTACATTACTCAGCTTATACCACCTTCCTTCTTTTGTAGTTATACATTTCTCAGTTGGGTGTGGCTCCAGACTGAAGTCTAGGCTGAACTGGGTTCCCTACTTGGAAGTTTATGTTCTATTTTTGATAACCATTTTTTATTTGTATCATAAAAATTCAAGGTTGTGTAGATTTCAGCCGTAGTTAGAAGAAATTAATTATTCTTGAAAATTTCCTGAAATTTCTCCTTCTTGACAACATGAAGTTCTCAAGCTATATAGGTCAGTGTACATGCTCATAAATGTCCTTCCTACACATACTGCTGACCATGAAGTACAGCTGTGCTGCCAATAAGAGTAGTGGCTAAACACAAATAATAGATTTCTAGCTGCTCCTTTTTATAAAACATCATCCCAGAAACCACACCATCATACCACCCACAATGCTACCTAATGTTTCCTCCTCACTGAGTCTATATTAGTTTCCATGACAACAAGAAGATACTAACAGGAAGATGAAACCCCAGATGCTACCTTTGTTTTGCACATTACCAAAGCAAGAACCCATTCATGATAGAAGGAATCTGGAATAAATACTGATAATACTGTCATGTCTGTTGTGGAGGTATGAAACTGATCTGCAGCCAGTTAAATGTAATCCTTTGCCTCTAAATAGGGCTGAGCTAGCAAAAGCAGAAAGCAAAACAAGCTGTTGCATTAGTTAGGCAGTAGCCTCCTGTCTTAGCAGGCTTTGATGGCATCCCAGCACTGTAGCAAAATCCTGAGTAAAAACGTTGGCAGTGCAGATCAACCACAAGTCTGCCTTTTCTAAAGTGGTACCCCTCATTTATACATTTTGCAAAGGAACCTCCGCACTACTTCCTTATTATTTCTTATTCACCTCTTAAGGAGGTGAATACAGTCTCAGCCTAGTAAGGGACACCACAACAGGATGAAGTGCATTCTTGTGTTTCTGGAGACAGGGTTCATTTAGTTCTGGTTAATGGTCTTTTTATTTTGATGTGTTAACATGAACAACCAGTGGACAAAACCAGATTAATGTCATTGATTGTACAATCATACAGTGGTTTGGGTTGGAAGAAACCTTAAAGTTAATCTCGTTCCAACCTGCTGCCATGGGCACGAACACCTTCCACCAGGCCACGTTGCTCCCAGCCTGTCCAGCCTGGCCTGGAACTCTTCCAGGGATGAGACAGCCTTTTGGCTGGGCAACCTTTGCCAGGGCCTCATCACCCTCACACTAAAGAATTTCTTCCTAATACCTAATCTAAACCTACTGTCAGTTTGAAGCCATTCCCCTTGTTCTATCACTGCATGCCCTTGTAACAAGTCCCTCTCCAGCCTTCGTGTAGCCATTTCAGGCCCTGTAGATGTGCAATAAGGCTTTCCCAGAGCATCCTCTCCTGCATGCTGAACCATCCGAATCCTCTCAGCCTTTCCCTTTAAGAGAGCTGTTTTTGAGGCATGTGTGTGCAAATGTGAACCACTCTCGAAAGGATGGCACTTGAAGATCTGGTGTGCTGGTTTATGGTGATTTTTAGCAGATTTTTTCCGTGATGTAAAGAAGAGTAAATGGATATTACTGTGAGTTTCCCTGTAGACATATTTTTATGAAATGCTGGAAAGCAGGCCACGTTCCCTCACATCAGCAAGTCTAGCTCTTTCATCACAGCAAAACATAAAACCGTTTAGAGACTGCTCCTCATGGCAGAGATGGCAAGTTCCGTAAGGCAGGTGCAACGGAATGTGTCTCTTACGGGCTGACTTGCTCTGCTGGCCATGGAAGAGCTCAAGAACGGCCAGGAAGGAGGACGTTTCCCTCTCCGGTGGGAGCCCCGAGCTCCGGCAGCGGCAGCGGCAGCGCTGGGCGGGGGCGCGGCCCCGGCTCCGCCCCGGCCCGGGAGTCACGTCCCGCACGTCTCAGTGCGGCGGCTCCGCGCGGGGTCAGGCGCGGCCGCGGGCGGGCGGCTCCCGCAGCCTCTGCCCGGGGCTCGCAGTGCGGGGCCGGGTCTGCCTCCAAGCCGCGTCCGCACCAGGCTCGGTGCCGAGTTGACTTCGCTCCCCCCGAAAATCTTGGACAGTTCTCTTCTGGAAGGAGCAAGCGTGCTGCCAAATGTTCTTAACGGTGTTTCTTCTCAAAGCCACTCGCATGGGTGTAGTTTGCTATGGGGCTGCAGAGGCTGCCCTTATAAGAACTTTGCTGTAGACGCAGCCGAGGAGACTGTCCCAGCCTGTGGGAGAGGTGAATGCCATAAGGCACTGAATGTCCCCACCCAGCACTGTATAAGCAGTCTGGAGAGATTGCCAGTTGCTATTTTTCAACAAAGCATACTCATGTATTATTACTAACTTTGTGTTGCTATTAGATGGGTAATGGAAATGAACGAAAACTGCCCAACCCTTCCCCCAATATTTTAAACCTTCACTCCAAATGAAATGTTCGGACAACTTTGAAGTAGTGAGTGACAATACCCCCTGAAGTGCTTCAATTTTACATCTTATTCCCATTCTTTATACACTTTAGCCAGGATTCATCAAATACTACTTTTTCTTACTGATCATGTAATAACAATAATTTTGTTATTTGCTTCGGGCAGGCAGTTGTACTGAGCATTGCTTCAGTTTCTAACTCCCAAGATCCACAAAAATGGCTCTTGGGGATTTTCATTGCAGTTTAGCATTTGAACTTGATTGGTGAAAAATGATAGCTTATCATGATCTCAAAGGGATCTTTCTATCTTTTCAAGATAAGAGTGTATCAGGGCTGTACAGTTGTCCTCAGTGGGGAATAAAAAATTTGGGTGATTAGTCCACCATTTCACAGAGCACTTGTGATGCACCAGGTCTCCTAAGAGAATAGGCCAGGAGCTTCATGTAACAAGGTCTTATATAAAAAAAAATCCTGCAGACTTTAATGCAGTAATTATTACATATTTGTGAAAGTCAGATACACCCCTGAAGTGCTGTTATGGCTTCAGTTTTTTGATGAAGCAGTGATTTGGATGAAATCCAGCTCTGACTTTGAGAGCTGTGCAGGGCCATTCATTTAAAACTCAGTTGTGTGCATCTCATTTTCACGTATTTTTGCAAGCTTTGTAAAAACTAAACTCAAACAAGAAATAGTTAAAATTGCACCACATTTTCAAGACTGTTTTTTAATGTAGTTCCTTGCCTTAGTTTAAATGATAGTGCAATTTTAGAGATACTAATTGCTTTTTGTTTCTTAGGGAACACAGAAGGTTCTTCATCATGGGAGCTGTAGTAGCTGATGATGGTCCATCAGGTGTTAAAGCCCCTGATGGAGGCTGGGGCTGGGCTGTCCTTTTTGGCTGTTTTATCATCACAGGATTCTCCTATGCCTTTCCAAAGGCAGTTAGTGTCTTCTTTAAAGAACTTATCCGGGAATTTGGCATTGGATATAGTGACACTGCATGGATTTCCTCCATTCTGTTGGCCATGCTTTATGGAACAGGTGAGTAGTTATTTGGTTTTGTCATACAATTAAGTTTGTAGAACTTACAGCCATTTACAGTCTGTATCATGACTGCATATCATTACTTGTGTGCAAATAAGGCATTCCAAGGAAGAATTACTATTAATCACATGAATGAAAAGATTTTTTAAGCCCATCCAGTTTATTTAAAATTACGTCCTTGTATGTCAGTAGTTGCTAAAGACGATGAAAAAGAAAAATCACAAGGCACTCTGAAGGCAAAAAAGATTGAAGTATTTGACTACAGAGGAAAGGACATTTTTCCTGATTGGCCTGACTTTATGGACAAAGTACAAAATGAATCAGAATTACTGAACTTGGAAAGACCTTAGACCTTTAAGATCATCCATTCCAACCATGAACGTTACACTTTGAAATGTACCAAAGAAATGCAATGCAAAGTATCAGAAAATCAGTTGCAAAAGTTGGTTTATCTTAACAACCCTAACTTGCTTTTCTTGCCTAGGTCCACTTTGTAGCGTATGTGTCAATCGCTTTGGTTGTCGCCCTGTCATGCTGGTGGGTGGCCTTTTTGCCTCAATGGGCATGGTGATAGCTTCCTTCTGCACAAGCATCGTTCAGATCTATCTAACTGCAGGTGTGATTACTGGTAAGTACTGTGATGAAAATGAGTTCACTTAGGTCTTAGCTTTAGGCTGCAGTTTTAAGTGAAAAATACCTGAAGCATAAGGATCACCCAACTGGGCTTTTATAAAGATGGCAGATAAATGTGGAATTAAAAGGTCATTTATTTTTGTTACGAATGTTTAACAGCGTGATGTGTAATCATAAAGTACAAGAATACTATGGGGGTAGAATACTTTGCGTTGTCTTAGGATTCTTTTGTCCATTTGGAATAAAACTACTTTCTCTTAAGTCATGAGTCAGAAAAACTGTAATTAGAATATCTGTAACAATGATATTGTAGGCCAGTATTAATTTTTATGTACCCTCTACTACAGGTTTGGGTTTGGCACTAAACTTTCAGCCTTCACTCATCATGTTAAACCGCTACTTTGACAAACGCCGGCCCTTGGCCAATGGGCTGTCTGCTGCTGGGAGCCCAGTGTTTCTTTGTGCTCTCTCACCACTGGGGCAGATACTACAGCACGAGTATGGCTGGAGAGGAGGATTCCTTATCCTGGGCGGGATGCTGCTCAACTGCTGTGTATGCGGAGCGCTAATGAGACCTTTGGAGCCACCCAAAAAGGCTGAAGCTACCAAAGAGCCAGCTGAGAAGAAAGTGAAGAAAAAACTTCTGGATTTCAGTGTGTTTAAAGACGGTGGTTTTGTAATCTATACTCTAGCAGCATCAATCATGGTGCTTGGCCTCTTTGTTCCCCCAGTGTTTGTTGTGAGTTATGCCAAGGATTTAGGGTATCAAGACACCAAAGCAGCTTTTCTTCTGACTATTCTGGGATTCATTGATATCTTTGCTCGCCCAATCTGTGGAATGGTAGCTGGTCTTAAATGGGTTAGACCACGCTGTGTCTACCTCTTCAGTTTTGCTATGATTTTCAATGGCTTTACAGATCTCATGGGTTCTATGTCTGTTGATTATGGTGGACTGGTGGTCTTTTGCATTTTCTTTGGCATTTCTTATGGAATGGTAGGTGCTCTTCAGTTTGAAGTTCTCATGGCTATCGTTGGTACGCAGAAGTTTTCCAGTGCTATCGGTTTAGTGCTCCTGGCAGAAGCTGTGGCTGTCCTGATTGGTCCACCATCAGCAGGCAAGTATGCCATTTAGCTCAGAATTAAAAATTCTGTACTTTGCATTAATTTACACAAAATATAAGGGAACTGAGAAAAAGATGTGAGTCACTCGAGAAATGCAGATTGTGCTAGTGTTGCACATGTTTCAAAGGCTTTCTGCAGCTACACGCTGAAATACTCCAAGAAGGGATGGAATAAACCTTTTCCTTCTTGGATCTATTTCAGCATTGGTTAAATTGCCATCTGGAGATGCTGCTATTTCTCCTCTGAAACCCTGCACTGAACTTCTTATTGGTAGATAGCTGACTGGGATTCAGAATATGAAACCTGTCAATTTTATTTGGGAAATATTAGGATACATTCTCTATATCCATGGTAGATTTGGAGGAGGAAAGAAAACATCTGAAGGAAGAAAAAAAATCTTACAAGGAGGACTATAAAACTGGACTGATTTAAGAAAGGTAGAGTGCTTCTACTGCACTTTACTTCACTACTGTCTTACAACCCAAGAATAAGGGAACATGACAAAATGGTAAAATTCATTAATTTGAAGTCAAAATACAAATTAATTACTAATCAAAGAACATACATTTTACAGACCCTGAACTGAAACACACTTTTCCTCCCAAAACCCACCAGGTCACTGCCATAGAATGTTTACTGTTTATACCAGACACTAAAAACATCAAGTATTTTTTATTTGGACAGAACCCACTTCATGGGAAAACCAGTATTATGCACTACTTCCTCTCATCTTCAGGTTTGGAGAGGCACTTCCTTCATATCCTCCCACCTGTTCATTCACATCCACCAAGTCCTGTGAAAATTTACCTTTACCAGTGTCAGAATCAGTCAGTTACTCCAGACAGACTATGAATAAGATTTGCATTTTAAGCAGACAGTTTACTACCACTACCTTTCTACACAGTGCACAGTGCAGAAAGGTAAATGAGATTAGGAGCAAGAGGATAACGATGATCAGATCATGATAGAGATGACACAGATCCCATCCATGGATGCACACATTTTTATCTGAAATACAAAGCATGTGTTTGATCTCTTGCATCTGAAGGCGAGGCTGGTTTTATTTCAGATGAACTGCATGCCTCTGTGTGCAGCAGAGTATGTGTTTTGGTATCTCATGTAGTGGCAATGACTGTTAAACTGAACTGAAATAATTGAGAAATATTTTGTTATAAACTTGTTCAAATCCTATTTCAAAAAAACTTGGTTAGGTAGTCATGGTGATTCTAGTTAGGAGAGTCAAAATGCTTAAAAAAATCAGAAAAATATTCACTGCAAGATAATCACTTCTGTTAATGATTTGGAATGTTGCCTTTTTCAGGAAAACTCCTGGATGCAACGGGGAGGTACATGTTTGTTTTCATTATTGCTGGAATTGAAGTTACCACCTCAGCCCTTGTATTGGCCTTGGGAAATTTCTTCTGCATTAAGAAAAAATCAGAAGAACCACACACAAAAGAAGAAGCAGCAGAAAGAGAGGAATTAAACAAATCTGAAAACAAAACTCCTGAAGATGCCAAAGTGGACTCTATTGAAGTGGAGCAGTTTCTGAAAGATGAGCCTGAAAAAAATGGCGAAGTTGTAACTAACCCAGAAACATGTGTGTGAGCATGACAAGGAACTGAAAAGTGTTTCAAAAATAAAGATTTTCAATGCTATTTATTTTAGAAACAGAAATAGTTTAGGGCTGGGCCATCTGCTTTAGTAACTGCGGGCTAGTCAGCTCATCAGGTCTCTTTGGAAGCTGATTAGCTAGACAAAATCTTACCGGAAAAATAGCTTTATTGGTAAAAGGTGGAACATTGTGATCATACATTTTATGTAAACTAAAAGGCTTTTATGAACACAAGTAGGCTCTTGCTATGCATCACCAGAAATTGCTCACTTGGAAGATACAGGAAAAGCATATTTTCAGAAAAGTGGAATTATATGTATATTTTCAGACAATATTGATGAAATCGCTGTGTTGTGTGGCTAAATATAATTTCCCTACATTCTCTGTGAAGGGAAAAGAGTTTGAGATGGATGAAAATCTCAGGAACTTAAAGGTCTCCATTAGGCTTTTGAATTTACCTTTTTAGATTTTTTTTAGATTAATTGGCTCAGCCCTAATTTAATTTTGATAATATCTGTAACTTTGATTTATGTAAATAGATTTCTGCCCAAACATGTAACCTTTACAATCATCGTCTGGAAATCCTGTTTTTGGCAAGGCACATTACAGACAGTGTCCTCAGCAGATCACACAAGTGGTATTCTGAGGTAGTACCAAAAAAAAAAAAAAAAAAATGGAGCAGAATGGATCCTGACAGACCTTGAGGAAACAAAATTAGTCCACAATTCCATATACTGCTTTCAGTAAAATTTCCCTAGAGCATTGAAAAATATTACAAGTAACACGGACAAGATGATTAGTAGAATATTCTGAAGAAGTGTCCATTTTGAATATAAAAGAAATGATGGTGCAAGTTTCCAGATGACCTACAGAATGGGTAGACTTAGGGAAGAGACTGAACTACTTTGAAATGTGTTGGTCATCCATAAAATGCAATGTTAGCATCACGGGAAGGTTTTAACATGTTTCGTTTTGAGGTTTTTTCCTTCCCCATTTATCCCACTTCCTACCCTCTGGCTTAATCTATGGAAGTTCTAAGTGCCATTCTAGCTGTTTGAGGAAACATGATACAACTGTTCATCATTTTTATGATGGCATGGTACTGAAAAGAAAAGGAAGGCAAAAGGAAGGCATTTTATTTTTTTTTCTACCCAAAACCACTCAAGAAACGTATTTTTTTTTAATATAAAATCATGCTACTGCATCCCACCTCTCAAATCTGCTTATAAAAAGCTGTCTAGGCTTTGTAACTGCAGTAACAAACTTCAAAACAGACTAAATGTAACAGATTCCTTTTTCTTAGTAGTAGCAAAGGAATATTGGCTTTCAGGTGCCAAAATTGTTTTGCTTAATAACTGAAAACTGAAAGACCCTAATCCCTTAAAACTCAGTATCCACTTTAAATCTTTAACAGAAATGAAGTGCCAAAACCATGAACCATTCTCTAATGAACGATACCAGCTTCCACTTTGGAAGTTTCTGCAAAATGGTTTTGCATTGTTAGGACAACCTTGCACAGAAATCGGAAAGTTAGAATCATAACTTTTAAAAGAAATGGATGCTGCGTAGAATAAACTGGTTTTATATCCTATGTAGCGCATTATTTTAAAGTCTTATTCATTTAGTGGCAGCAATTGTAGTGAATGACATTTCCCAGTTGTAACAGCTTAGCTCCAGTTTGCTAAAGACTAAATTGGTACTTCAAACATAACACTGATAGCTCCAGAAGGCAAGAGAAAAACAGAATCCACAGAGTAATCTATTATATCCTTGGAGGCTGCTTCAGATGATACATGATGGCCTGATACAGCTTTCAGATTGGAGTTCCCTGCTGTTTCAAAAAGCAGGAACTATAAACCTTTCTAAAGGTGAATTCAGATTCCCAGATAGCCATTTTTGTCTTACTGAGTGCTTTGATCACTGGATTTCTTTGCTAGATAATGCGATGCGGTTATCACAGAATCACTAAATGGTTATTCCTTTGACCTCAGGTTTTGGCACAATTTTAAGTTTCTGTACGTTCTGCAAATTGTCTAGACTGCTTTAAATGTGACAGAATGTAATTTGTGCTTGTTATACTGACTTTCCAGACTATGTTTCATTTTCCATACATAATACTCTTACAGTTAAGCTGGAAAAATTTCTGTGTTGTAATTTTATGTGATTTGAGACAGAAAAGGAAGTTAGGAAGACAAGGAGACACAGTTCAACAAGAAACCATAAATAATGTTGTAAGTAAAACTAGTGTTTACAGAAAGGCCTCCTTTGCCTACGCAAGTTATTTTCTTCCACTCAAAGATCAATCACTCTGACTGGGACTGCCAATGCTCTTGTGCTGTTTGCAGCACAGGCCTACCAATGGCTTGCAGTATTTATGACAGCAGGAGATGCTTACTGAATGAGAGTGGTCAAATCAAAGGACTTCTCTCTATTGACTGTGAGAAAAAAAGGGTTAGAATTTAATTCACTAAGCAGTTTAAAAAAACATATTAGCAGTGTAAAATCTTTTATCATTTTAATTAATTGCAAAAAGCATCAATACAAAGGTGAGAAACACCTAATGTAGCTCTCTTAGCAACATCCAAAGTGGCAGGCTTGAGAGCACTTCAGAGTTCTAGAGCCAGTTAAGCTCCTTGCTCCCATTCTGTCCCACTCAAGGGTAACACCCAAGTGTGTGCTAGCCCTGTGCTCTTTCTGTTCAGCTGCCTTTATCTTCTTGGAAAGAGATTTGTTAAACTGATGGGAAGAAAACCTTCATGCCAGACCCCTAGGCTGAACTCCTGCTGGCCACTATACTCGACTGTGCTGAAGCATGTACCCAACTGCTCCTCACTGACATGGCCACAAAGGGTTAGTGATCTCCTGTTTTATAGACCTCTCTCCTTCCATCCCAATGTGTTAAAAAATCAAAACCAACCAAAACTAAACCCCACAAGCAGCTAGTCCTTAGGTTCCCAGCACTGTCCAGCCAGGCTCCTTTTTAATTTAACTCTGCTTATTGTAAATACTTAAATAAATTGATAAATATTAAAAATATGTATTTGTATATTTAAAAGCAAGGAATTGATTTAAAATTCCTCCAGGTACTTTGGCACTGTATTTCTTTAATCTCAGTACCACTGAGACGCCCTTAAGAGCAGGCTGGGAGATGTGCTCATCCATATGTTTTGAGGATGTATACGGTTGAAGCTGTAAAGCATTGCTAGAGAGCCACTGCTAAGGGTCACAGACAGAACAGTTTAATGCAACATCTACCCAGAGGAACCTTTGTTCAACCTTCACCTAATTAAAATTTTGTGATTTGAAAAAAGGGAAAAGGAAGGGAATGTAGGTAATTATGCAATCGAATTGTGAAGCATCCCAAGATTATAGTTTACTCCTGCACCATACACAATTGAAACATATGTAATTTCTTTTGACACAGACCATGAATATATCTAAGAAGTCTGGAAAGTAAACAATCAAAAAACCAAAACAGTTTTCAAAGATTCTTTCTCTGAAAGTAGTGAACAGTCTTTTACCCTGCAGGCTAGCAAAATTTTTAAAGCATTTTGGATCTTCACACATTCTATAAATTGTGTACTATAGGATTTATGGTTCAAGTATTGTTAGATTGATTATGTAATGGGTCTTAGGAAAATAAGGAGATGGAAGGATATGAAATGTGTATAAATGCCAGTAATACACAGAGACTATATAAAAAAGAATACATGTGTTTGCACATACATATTTACATATGTGTGTATATATATATATATATATGTAAACATGCAAAATATCCACAGGAGTAGATTACAGACAGTTTGCCCATTTATTAGACAATGAGCAGAGTTAATATTATTTTCTTCCTCCTATACAAAGATCAGTTTGCTTTTTTGAAAATTCTAAATTAAATATTTTGTAGCCATTTGGAGCCTAGAAGACCTCAGCAGAACTAGAAGTCTTAAAGTGATGCAGCTATCTGTTTCAAGCTAAGCCAGTTCCCTAAAGTTAAGACTTGAGGTGGATGGTATGAAGGTATGGTGTAAAGGACTGGAGAGATCTCATGCTAATAATAAATTCCATCTACACAAATGGGTATTAGGATCATTCTTTAAAAATAAATTAGAACATTCCCCTAATCAAGCAACCAAACTTCAAAATGAAAAAGCAAAATTCACATATGCACCTTTGGTACATCCCAAAGGAAATGTTTAGTTTGGTAGACAATCATAAACAGAAGAATTTCAGAATGCAAACTTACATGTTACAACATGTAAGTATTGACTTGTGTATGTGTGTCTGTGTCTCTTTGCCACACTTGTCTTTAGGATTATGGGAATACACTTCAATTTTGTGCGAGATGACATTTTGTTTCTTGTTAATGCACTTTAATGTAATGTGTATATTTATACTTAGTAATTTTTTTTATGCTTTTCTAGTAAACTGTTGCAACTGTAGTGAATAAATTTCTGGTTGTCAAAAACCATGGGTTTGAGAAAATAAGCTCAGAAAAAATTAACTTTAACACCCCAGTATGGACACTGGGCTTCATTTGCACTTGCCTATAAAACAGCTACACAGGGACAAGAGTGTTTACAGAGAAGAGCTTACACTTAGCTGACAGGCAGCCAGAATTTAATGTGGGCAAGGGGACTGCTTGTGCCGTGACTCATAGTTTGGCCAGTTCCAAAATGGATATGTGCTTCTGCTGTAAATGATGCTGAAGACTATTTTAAAGCATTATCTAATTTAAAATAACAGCAATTAATTTTGTGCTGTGCTGTGTAAAAAATATTAATGTTTTCCTCTGAATAGTGCTCCAGGTTTTGTCTACAGGTAAAGTTTTATGAACTGTCATTACTTGCAAAGCCCAAAATATTTTGAATACCAACATGCTGGCAAGCTGTCTTTACTGTCAAGTGATGCTCTTCAGAACTTGAAAGCTCCTAAGAAAACACAGTGTAGGCACACATTTATGTTGTGGGTTTTTGGCTCCTGTGGTACCTCAGCTAGGACTGGCTCCTCAAGGTATAACCTCAAGGCTACACCCAGGTGAATCAAAATTGCAAGCTCTTCAGTGTAGCAAGACCTATCTTTTGGGATCTGAAGATACCTACTCATGCTTAATTCTAAGTATCTCTGGCAAGATTTTTGAGAAAACTTTCTAAGCTCACCTTAAAAAGTTTCTCTGTATATTTACACTGAAAAGGTCATAGGTCTAGTTTACATAAACACCACCCCCCCCCCCCCCCCCCCCCGCATTTTAATAGATACATTATTAACTTTGTTATGCTAGTTTAATTAAAATGGCAAGACTTAAGGTGTAATCAAATGCTTGGCCACCCCAATGGCCAAACCAAGCCATATCCTGCTGCAGGAACTAACATTACTCAGTGGACTAAAATGACAGAGTTTACTAGCATGTAGTCAGCCCACCCTTGTGACAGAAAACCAGAATTTATCTTTGCCTCTGGCTGTCTTTGAGTCTGAAAGAAGGAAGTAGGGCCATTCACTGTAGGGGAAAATGGGCTTCCCCCGAGTTGCACAGCTGCTGTTCCCTGCTGCTGGACCTGTTGAAGGAAGCACTCGTCCACTTGGGGAAGAGTAAACAACCTTCACAACAGCAGAGGCACTGCGAATGAGCTTTGGAAACAGCATGGAATGGATTGTTTTAGCAGCTTTCTCAATGCTGCTGAGCTAGAGCTCATTTTTGTGCTAGTAGGAAAAAGGTGTATGTACTAAAGACCATTAAAATGCTTATGCTCTTAAAAGCATTTTGCTAGTGACACAGTCAACGAGATCTGCAGTCCTGTATTTGTCTGAAATTGTATGGCAAATTAAGAGACAGAGTAAAAAGCTACTTACCTCTAGATACACACTGTTAGTTTCTTGACTGATCTCCATATTTGCTTCATCATGTCAGCAATATTTCAGCTGGCAGCCTTCCTCACTACTCCCAGACGAATACTTCAGAGCTTTAAGAAAGGATAGCTCTTCTCTTCTGACTTTTCATCTACTACTCTTTCAACACTTTAAAACCTTTCACAATAAAACTCCTAACCCAATGAAAAAGTATAGCCAGATTTTAGTATTTAAAACTCTTAAACAGCAAAAGACCTTTTGTGTCTTGTTGAAAAATGTGCCTTAAGATCCACTGACGACGTGTTAAACAAACAAAATACGTTTTTTTTTGGCTGTGAGAGCAGAGAAACATTTGCTGTTTGGGGTGATCTAAGAAAAAGATCCGTGCATGACCTCAAATCACCCTGGTTTATCCTCTCCTTAAGGATTAAGGGAAGGAAGCTGTGTCCCGCCTTTGTGCCTGTAATGCTTGCAGGTCCAAACCAAGCTGAGGACTGTAATTGAACAACTTTTTTTTCTTGTAGTGCTCAGGACTAAATATTTTCTTCTTAGTGTATAATGTACCTAATGAATTGTTGTTCCACATCCCATCCCAAACATGCTGGATTGGTCACAGCAAAGACACTGTGGACTAGGGCTTAATAATTTAGGATGATCTGCATCATTTCTCTCTTTTCCACTTTTCTACCTTCTTTGTCCATTAGGCATACATATGTATCTCAGACAGGCACCTTAAGCATGTTGAATCAAGAATTGCCCAAAATGTGATTAACAAAAAACATTTTTAGGCATATTTTTGTAGATTCTGTATGTACAGTTCTCCTCCCATTTTCTACTATCCCTCTGCCTGCAGCATGCAACGGTTTTGACAGAAGAACCAAAGCATACTAGTCATAGTAATATCAAGCAAAGAAAAAACCCACCAACATCTAAGAAGTTGTAAAGTGTTAATAATGTGCAAATATCTGCTGAAAAATTGGTATGATCTGGCTGTGAAACAGATTCTTACTGAAGACCAGGCCTCTGAGCACTCTCCTCGTACCAAAGTATTGAACCATGCACAGTCTGCACAAATTCAGGTTCAGACAGTCACTTAAATCTATACATATGCATGTAAAATCAATAACTGTCACTTGAATGAATGAGAGGGAAATGTACTGTTTTTAATAACAAAATACTACATTCTTTCACAGTAAAACCTTTTTATTATTAACCTAGCTCATCCAGTGAATTTTAGAAGCTACTGCAGGATTAAGTTCATGAGGGGATTACACTCGCTCACAATCTCAAAGCTTTAATTTTGATTTCTGACCAGATGACCCAGCACTATTAAAAAACCAGCAGCATTGTTTTTTTTAATTTGGTATTTTGTACCCACGAAGTGCAGCTCTTGTAAAGCAAAAGTCAAGGAACAAAATAAACACCTTTTTATTTAATTATTTAAAAAGAGAAACCAAATATTCATGAAATCAACTGCTCTAGCCAATGCTATACTCAAGGATCTGGGACATGAGGAAACAAACACAAGTAGTTGTGCTTATATTTTTTCCTATTGGAAACAATGACTTCATCAGTATGCCTTCCTCCAAGGAGTATTTTGAATATTTTCATGAAGGTAACATGGAATACATGGACTCAAATGTTTCCTCTTATTATCTCTCTTAAAGCAGAGGATTTGTTTTCTTTTTTTTTTTTAAAAAGCACTTGTACCACAAATAACTCAAGGACTCTGTAACCACTCAAGATTATGTAAAACTGCAGCACAGGTAGTATTTTCCATATAAAAGCATATACACAATTTTAAATGAAAACCATGAGAAGAAATTAAAATGTCCTTTCAACTTTTAAAGGTCTGCTAATAAGAAAACATGGGGGGTTCCTGAAGGTGCATCTACCCTCAGATTATAATAAACTTTTGAGAATCACATAGCAAAATCTGGATTTTTATTACACAGGGCACCACTGTGAGTACAGCTCACTATTTTTCTTGCTTTTATCTTAGCTCCCATAACTGACTAATCTCAATTCCCCTACTATACTTTCTTATCAATACCATGCATTACTTGATAAGCAAAAGCATTTGTACAGAATGAAAGACTTCTGGGAAAAAAAGAAATATCCAAAGAAAAACATTTACCTTTAAACTGGCAAAAAGGCATGCTTTCTGTGAGCAAAGCAATTAGTGCTTTCTCTTTCTTCCTGTATACCCCAGGATCATAACTACCAAACTCTTTCACTGAAAGTTTTGCTACCAAGACAGTATCTTCAACTTTTTGCAACTGACAATATTCTTTGTAGGTATAGAAATCCCTTGAAAAAAAGAAAAAAGAAAATAGAAGAAAAAAAAAGAAGAAAAAAGAAAAAAGAGTTGCATCAGGTAAATGGTAAGGATTCATTGCAAGTCAGTAAGTTACACCAAGAAGAACAGAAGTTATTGTGAATGTATTTACACAACTGTTAAAGTACACAAATACAGTGGTAGTACAAATGAAGTGCTTTGAGATACTGGTTTATACACAGGTTTTTATAGACAGTCTATTTTCTGCATGATGGAATTTAACTATGATGAGGACAAAAACTGCCCACAAGTTGAGTACAATTCTAGAAGTCTGCAGTCAACTTTTAAGTATAGTACAGCAATCTAATGGTCCAGATACATGGAAATAAAAAGGCTGCTTTTTTAAGTCCCTCAAACATTACACTATTAACCACAGATATTTACAAGGAAAGCACAGTGAAGTGTAAAACTGCTCAAATGGTAGTGCACATGCCTAAAATACCAAAGTTTATAGTAACTGAGGAAATAATTATCTTATGCAAACTTACCAATCGATCAAATTCTCGAGCTTTTCCACTATACTCTCCCCAAACACACATTTCCCCAGTCTGACCCAGAGTACACAAAAGCAAATAGCTAATGTTATGAAAGCATCCAAAGAAGAATGATAATACTTGGTACATGGACTTTTGAGAGGGGCAAAAAAGAATTTGTAAACACCCCCAAAAAAGAAAACCTACACTCCATAAAAATCTGAAGACCAATACACCTTTAAAAATTGTCTCAATTTCTCAAAATACCTAACTGCTCAAACAAAATCTTTGTACATACTTTCCAGCACAGAACTTCCCATAATTTCAGTCACAAGAGTTCTGGTACTGTTCCAAGTACCGTAAGGACAGAACACGTACTTTTACGAGACCATTTACAGTAACAGACACTATGAAGAATTTCCCATATTTCACAACCAACAGGAGCCAACAATACCTGCAACAACCTGAGCACGTTGAGTCATTCGTGCCTAGATAATTACTCTGGGCATTCTCAGGTTAAATATACTTAAGAATGAAATATGATATGCATCTGAATTGTAAAAATTCTCAGGATTTTATGGCAAGAATAGGTTACTATGTTTGTGGGGATGTTGTTTAGGATTTTTTTAAAATAAGAATTCCTTTTTTGAGTCTTGGCATGTAACAGAAGGCCTAAATCAATGTGTTTATTTATAAACATGTGGATACTGAATGAAACATGCAAATTCACTGAAGATTCAGCAGCAATGTCTATTTTGCACTTGTAATAGTCTCCAAGCTAACCAGCCTCAGCAAAGAGGAAACAAAATTTTCTGAGTAAAAACAATGTTTGAAAGTATCCATTCACTCAAACTAAGCAGAGAGACAGAACAAGCTTTCTAATTCTAAATCCCTCAAATGTCAGTCTTTCACTTTGTTCTTAATGTTCTTTACAAAAAAGAAATTCATCATTACAATCTCTACTATACTTAAGACTCTCCTGCAGGGTATTTAGTTATCCTCTTCTATGAAACACAATGAGTATTAAAAAATTCATTTGTGCTACACAGAAAGTTAAATGTCCAGTGTGAATGAAGACAGAAAACAGTAAAATAAACTTTTAACAGTTTTAAAAACTTCATGGGAAAACTGACTCAGAATGGGACAATACATGAAAGTAAACAATTTAAATAACAGCAGATGGTTTTGATTCATTTACATGTTCCCTGGCAGACTAATCTTTTAAACAAGAAATTTCAAGTCATTATTTTTAGTTCAGGTTTGTTTATACTCTACATTTTTAAATCAGACAAAAGCAAGTGTTCTTTACAGAGAAGTAAGCCAATAATTTTAGCAAAATGATACAAAAACTTTCTTAAACCAAGTAAAAGATTTATAGTTACAGTAGAATAATAAAAAGGGAGTAAAGTCTGCCGCCTGTGGAGGGAAAACTGAAATGGCCATCCAGTAACAGGCGGTGAACTCTGTAAACCATCTTTCTTTTCCAGCCCCGTTACCACAGGGTTCTCTTAAGGTCATTGGGTTTCTGGCAAAAGCGTCCTGTAATGGCAGCTGCTGGAGTCTCTGCATGTTCCTCCAAGAGCCTTTTAGGTCACATGGAGAACTCCAATTTCCGCTCTAGTTTAGGGTATATTTGCTAGTAAAGCCATTGGTAACATGGGAGATCAGCCATGCATTATCTGCCCTCCATGGCAAAATAATTTTCATCGGTGCACAGCAGACTGGAGAACACTGGTAGTAACCCGAGCAGGAATCTACCAAAGCCAAAAAACAAGACAATATCAGCACATATCCTTCCAGTTAACATACAAGTGTCTTGCAATGTACTTCTAAACTATTAAATGCCAAAATTTAAGTGTGTGAATTTAAAATCCAATGAGCAATACAATGTTTCACACCCACCTGCAGCTACACAAAGTTCCCTATAATTTTCCTCTTTTATTAGAAGTTAACATAGAAAATTCACCTTTCCAGCCAGAAGGGATATTTTGAAGAAAATTAGACAGAGCATAAACATGTACAGAATAAAGAACCAACCAGATGAAAACACTGCGAATGCACAGTAATAGACTCAACGGATAATTAATTTTAAAAAAAATTAAGAAGGTAAAAAAGAAATTCATTATTTTCAACAGCTTTTCTCTTTCCATGGGACACTATGTTAAAAGATAGTTCTTGTATTACCATAGCTTGACCTACTGAATTAATTGTAGCATTATTTCTTACCACTTTCACCGTGAAAGTGAAAAACAACCATCTCTGCAATTTAAGAAGCAGGAAACATCTAAGTAGCTGGATCAGTATTCCGTATTTGTTTCAGTTGTGAATAGCTACAAATACTAAGGCATGCAGTATAGGCCAACCAAGGCAGGCACAGTCCAGACCAGAATGTGCATGTCTCTTGCATACAGGCTTTTCAATGCAAAGCTTTAGGTTTGCTTTTTTAAATTTTTTTTTTACTAAGATCTGATAACTGGTCTTTAAAGTGTTATGCTGTCATTTATAGTTGGATCTTTTTAATGCTATAACTGTTCACGAAGCAGGTTGTGCAGAGTCAGCCAAGCACACAAAGCAGAAGGAGAAAAAGAAGAGAAATAAATAGCAGGATTCTTCACCAACTAGAGATACAGGATTAATGCAAGCTTAGGCTTTATAGAGAAAGTGAGACAGCAGACAAGAGTTATACAACAGAATTTATTAAGGAACAGAAAAATCTCACAGCTTTTTTTTTAATAAGTAGCAAATCAAAGAAGCTCTTGAAGTACTTAAGGAAAGTATCCCTCAGCCACTAAGGTTCAGATTCCAACTGAAAGCTGTTATTTCTCACATGAAACCTGTTATTGCCAAAAGCAGAACAGACTAAAAAGCCAAAAGCTGCACACAGAAAGGCAGAAACTTCTACTGGACTGAACAGTGGAAAGGACTTTGTAATACTTAAATTCAAGTCTGTCTACCTCTGAGATGCTCATGGTCAACTATTCCTGTTAGTATGTGAACAGTTTTTTTAAAATACAGATCTGAACAGATCTGAGTATTTTTAAAATGAGAGCTCATAAGGCATGGAGAAGAATATAAAACAGTGAAAAATGGACATGACTGTAGTAGAACATTCCATTCATGAAAAGACAAGACAGAGCCTCATTTGAGCAATACTGTCAATTGAGTCTTCACATAGGTACTTTGCTTTTATAATTCTGAAGCAGATCTGGTTTTTAATGGATGACATACTGCTGCATCAATATCCTTGGAGAGACATGTAATTCTCATACAGCTAAAATTTCGACTTGGTTATTTCACTTTATTGTTGATACTTGAACACTTTTAGGGACCTTTTAAGTCACTATTATTGTCAACTCGGCTTAAGAGTCCAAGTGGAACAGCAGCAATAACTCAGCTTTTGGAAAGACATTTACTTTTAAGTTAGAGAAAAATCAATGCTTCATCAAGCATCCGACCAGAAGGCACAGATACAACTACGAGATCACATGAGTAGAAGAAGCGAAGTTGGATGTTTCCAAAGAGTTTTTCCCCACCCCATACAAAGTTTTGGTGTCTAATGAGAAGCACTCACCCAGTGCTGCCTTCCAACGAAAGGAGACGAGCAGCTACTTGCCATGGTGTTCGAAAGGAATGCTATTCTGAGGTAGGGGAAAAGACAGCAATTTTTAACAGTTCCACTGCCCCAATATATAAAGATGTCTTAACAAAAATCCAACTTGAACTTGCAGTAGCAACTCTATCTTTTGAGAAGCTCTGATTTCAGACTTCTGTAAGACATTTCCATCATATTAAGAGGCACGTAAAAGAAACAAATCATTAATCCTCAAAGGAAGCTGACAGGGTCAGAAGAACAACGCAGAGTATGATGCCTATTAAGATGGATACGTGGAGAAAGATTTGTGGATGCAGAAATGGAAAATGAAGAAGCACTGGAAGTATGGCACAACACTTAAGTTATTCAATGCCAGTGTTTGCTACAGTCTTCTAAAAACTTCTTCCATCAAAGAGACTTAATCAAATATTACTTTGTGCAGCATTTCAATCTCTCCTTCAAACTACAGAGAATACCTCTATTACCAATAGGAATTTGCCACAGCTTTGACTGTTGGGTGCTGAACATGCTACATTCAAGAAAAAAATATTAAACAACTTACTGTGTAACCACGAGCAGTCAGACTGAACCTTTTGTTGAAGGAAATGAAGAGTACTCACCCATAACTAGCTCTTGAGATGATCACTGCTTTCAGGATGCAGTCTGTGCATGTGGACCAGCAGAACTGATTCAAAGTAGTTTTTACTAGAATACTCATTACCTCATTTACTACCTCCTTTACTACACCTCCTCATGTTTAAAAACTTTGTGTAAAGGAGACTTAGGGAACAATTCACTTAGAGACTTTAAGAGCAAAAAGGATCTTTTAACAGCTGGTATGGTTTTCTGTCTAACACTTTGCACACAGAGCTGTAATTTAGCTTTGCTTTAAACTTGAGCACACCACTTAGAAATGAATCCAGTATCAATGCAAAGGCAGCGAGGAGAGATGATCTACTTATTTTAGAAGTTGTTTCAGTAGGTAACTACTTTCACTTAGACCTCTATTTTGCCTTTCTTTACTTGTGAGTAGTTTTAATTTTATGCAATAGCTTCTTCACATGTTTTCTCCTTAAACATTAATTCCTCTTAAAATCATTTTGTCTCCAACACTACACCAACTCACTCAAGACATTTTCTTAGCTTTTTGTACAAACTGAAAGAAGTAGATTTGAAACCCTTACACTGTACAATCTGTTCTCCCAATCCATTTTACTAATAACACAAAATAACATCTCCACTTCTGTTCATTACCGTATCATACATAGATTCAAGGAGGAAATTGTGCCTTTTCATTACGGAAACCACACTAACCTCTCCAACATTACATCTGCCTCCTCAGTCATTACTTACCACAGATACAGCTCCCCCATACAGGAAAACAGCTTCTACTTCTTCGTCCTAACCAGAATTTGGAGTACTGCAGGAATACACATCAGTTCCCACTGATGTTTATCACTGTGAACTCACAACTCGCAGGTTTTTTGCTGTTGCATTCACTTCATATAATCCAGAAAAGTACTGAATAACATATGCCATAGGATTTACATAATTTCATTAGAAACACTTAAGTTTCATGAGCCATTTCTTAAGACAGTTACTCCAGTAACTTTGGAGTAGTTGTTACTCCAATAAATGCTCATTACTTAGTGTTAGAAACTGTACGTATTTTTTAAGGAGAATGACTTAGGTGCTATGCGGACACTATCTTGGATGCCAGGAATGACACACCTATTTTGCTATGCTTACCAATTACCATTTTTCCACGAGGGTTAAATTTTTCTGAGAATGCCTAGTTTTCACAAGAGAACTCCAGTTCCTACTATTTGCATTCACAGCCTTAGTTTTTCAGTTTCAGTCTGATTTGATCAGAATTCAGTTTGGAAAAAAGAAAGATAAACACATGGAGTAGTCATCTTTAAGAACTCTACTTAGAGGCAAGTAGCTTTCCTTGTCTGAGTAACCTCTGTCCATTTCATTGTCTGGAATTTAACAAGCAGATGCATTTCCTCTAGATGAATAGAGGTGGAGATTACAGATGCACCGTCGCCTTACCAAACCAAAGCATAAAGTAAACGAAGTAACAAAACTAACGTATCAAGTTATAAATAAGAACTCTAACAAATCTGTAGATATACATGGTAAATGCTAAATGTTGCTTTCTACCAGGAGTATGGCTTAAGCACTTCCTGAAAAAGGACTTGTGGTAATATATTTACTTAAGACTTACTAAGGAAACTAGCACACTTGGAATGGACATGGACAAGCAATTGTTATTCTTTATGGTTCTCTTGGTAAGAAGTGATACGGATGACTCTATATTCTTACATCTCTCCAATCAAAATTTGCTTTAATGACTTTGCCATGTAACTCGAATACTTTAGGTTTTCCTAAGAACAAGGTATAAAGGTAATGGGAAACTCATGGCTACAACTGTTGACCTGGCTAACACCTAAGGATAAATTTTGATTACAGAAGAGCTACTGTAGTATTATGAAAACTGTAAAAGAGCATAAGCTACCAACACCGGCAACTTGCACCATCCTGCCTGCTGGATGAGAGAGTGACAACTGGGAAAATGAAAAGTGAATTTTCTCTAGCAAGCTCAAGTAGTAGTGTTACAAGCTATAGTCTGAGACAAGTGTTTCAGCCACCAAGTTGCAGAAGGTGAAGGCAGGGATTGGGAAAATGAAGAACCATCCACTGTGGAAGATGACCAGGTCTGGGACTGTTTAAGGAACCTGAAAGTGCACAAGTCTGTGGGACCTGATGACATCCATCCATCCATCCATGGGTTCTGAGGGATCGGGCTGAGTAAATGGCTACACCACTATCCATCATATTTTGAGATGTCATGGCAGTCCACTGTAGTTCCCTCTGACTGGAAAAGGGGAAACCATAACCCCCAGTTTTATAAAGGGAAGTATGACACAGGGAACTACAGACCAATCTCACCTCGGTGCCTGGCGAAGTCATGTAACAGATCCTCTCAGAAACTATGTTAAAGTATGTGGAGAACAAGGAGGTGATTTGTCTTAGACAACATAGCTTCACTAAATGTAAATTACACCCAACAAATTCAGTGACCTTCTACAGTTTGGCTAAGCAGTGGCGGATGCAGGAAGAGCCACATGTCACCCACTCGGACTTTTGCAAAGCGCTGGATGCTGTGTAGCATGATATCCCTGTCTCTAAACTGGAGAGACACAGATCTGACACATGGACCACTTGGTGGATAAGCAATTAGCCGGATGGTTGCACTCAAAGAACTGTGGTCAGTGAGTTATGTCCAAGTGGAAAACAGTGTTGAGTGGTGTTTGTTCCTCAGTATTGGGACCGGCACTGTTCAAAATCTTTGTCAGCAACACGACAGTGGAAACAAGTGTACCCTCAGCAAATTTGCTGACAACAACAAGCTGTGTGGTGCAGTCAGCCTGCTGTAAGGAAAGGGATGCCATCCAATGAGACCTTAACAAGCTTGAGAAGTGGGTCTCTGGGAGCTGCACATTGTTCAACAAGGTCAAGTGCAAGGTCCAGCATGTGGGTCAGGTCAGCCTCAAGCCTGAGTACAGGCTGAGTGAAGAATGGATCAAAATTAGCTCTGGGGAGAAAGACTTGGGTATGTTCATGGATTAGAAGCTCAACGTGACTCAGCATTGTGCACCTGCAGCCCAGAAAGCCAACTGCGTCCTGGGTTGCATCAAAAGAAAAGTGACCAGCTACTCGAGAGAGGGGATTCTTGCCCTCTATTTTGCTCTTGTGAGACCCCACCTGGAGGACTGTGTCCAGGTCTGGGGCCCCTAACACAAGAACAATACTGACAATGCTAAAATGAGTCCAGAGGAGAGCCACTAAGTTGACAACAGGGCTGGAGCACCTCTCCTGTGAAAACAGGCTGAGAGAGTTGGGGCTGTTCAGCCTGGAGAAGAGAAGATTTTGGGGACAACCGAGAGTAGCCCTGCAGTACCCAAAGCTTATAAGAAGGCTGAAGAGGGGCTGTTCACATGGCATGTAAAAAGTGCATGTAGTGACAGGACAAGGGTGAATAGCCTTAACCTGAAGGAGCGTAGATTTATTTATTGGAAGAAATTCTTTACTATAAGGGCAGTGAGGCATTAGAACAGTGAGACATTAGACCTACAGAGGTCGTGGACTCCCCATCTTTGGAGATGTTCAAGGCCAGGCTGAATGGGGTTCTGAGTAACCTGGCTTACTGGAAGGTTCTTTGCCCATGGCAGGGGGGTCAGAATGAGGTGATCTTTAAGACCCCTTCCAATCCAACTCATTCCCCCAGCAAATCTCTCTTTCCCTCCAATTGCAACAGGCCCACAGGAACCTGTTCAAATTATACTACAGTTACACATGGTTATTTGGTCACCATGAGTAGATAACAGCACTGGTTCACTTTCTTAAGAACTAAATGAATACAGCAGTCAATGAATTATTAGTTCTAACAAACTCAAGAGAAGATCCCGACTAGGCCGCTTTTGAGTCTGTAAAGACGTCAACCAAGCGATCCTCTACTTGGAGCAGAGTGTTAAAAACAGCAGGTATGGAATGTGCCATTAAGCCAGATGGGACTGTTGGCCCATATCACAAATTACACATCTGGATGTTTAAACACCACTCAGAAAACTGCCCACTGCCCTCACAGTATTTACATTCTACAGGCCAGGCAGAACCAAAATGGATCTGCAAGCCCAATTGTATTACTTGTATCTTGAAATGTTTACAATAGCGTCACCTGCACAACGAGTGACACGTCACGAACATAGCAAAAACATTAAAGATGCACTTGAACCTAAAACAATCAAGTAGCATCGCTGCATTTCTGTCTGTTACTACTGTAATTCATTTACCTGACTCTTAACAGAGACAAAGCATCTGAGATTTGCTCAGAATGCCAAAGACATATACACTTTGCCAAAAAACCATCTTTATATATTAAAGTAAATGTCCAGGGAGAAGTCTGCATCACAGCCTCACAGAATATCCAAGGTCAAAAAGGACCCCTGGAAATCATGCAGCCCAATCCCACTGCCCAAAGCACAGTCAACTAGAGCAGGCCACTCAGGACAATGTCCAGTTGGGCTCCAAGTAATTTGGAAAACGGAGACTCCACAACTGGCAATCTGTTACAGTCCCTGCCCACCTTCATAGTAAAAAAGTTTCTCTCTATGTCTAAATGCAATTTCCTGTATTTCAATTTGTGCCCACTCTTCACTGTCCGTTCACTGGATATTGCTGCAAACACTCTCGCTGCAACTTCTTTACATTCTTCTAATAGGTATTTATGCAAATTTACAAGATCCATAACTATGCACAATTGCCCCCTCTTTGTTTTCAAACTATTTAAAAATACTTCAACATGAGAATTTCTGGTGGCAAGAATAGCAGTTCAGTGAACAATATAAGATGGTGAAACTTGTACCAAAGCCAATACAGAAAACCTCACCTATACCCTATTCTTGCCCAGTCATTTCTGCTCCTGAACTGCTCATCCCTTGTGCAAGCACAAGTATCTGTGCAGCTACATGGTGAAACAGCTCATTCAGCTTAAACCCCCCTACGCCCCAAATCCCACTTCGCTTTTATCACAATGGAATTGTTTCTCCAACCCACTTCACTCTCAGTCTTCATTAGAGATATCCACCTGGCCCGCAAATAAAAAAACTGCTCTTTCAAGCAGTAAGATTTCATATGTAAGAACATGTACTATCCAAAAGTAATTAACTCTGCCAATTAAAAGATGAAGCTAAAAGGAACCAAGTTAATTTTTTGTCAATGTGCTTGGACAACAAGGAACAAGTCCCTGGCAAAAATTACGCAGTTAGAGCTCCTGCACAGTAGTAAGGCATGATGAAAAAACCCCTAGGTCACTGCAATGGTCCCCCTAATATACTGCTTTCCCAGAAATGTTGCAGAATGTCTATAGATTGGCTGATTTCCGTTTTGTAAGTAAGACTGAAAGTAAATTGTACAAAGCCAAGCCACACACTGTTTGGGACAAGACTGTCAATATGCTGAGGAAGGAATGTTTTAGCTACAGCGCAGAGCTAGAAATACATTTAACACTGTTAGTCCTAAAAAGAAAGACTCCTAAAATTTCTTTGCAAAGTCACTGTGAGCAGCAAAGATGATTTCAGTGCTGACTATGAATCATTATCATTTATCCTCCTGCCATTCTCTTCAAATGAGCCTTCTGCAAGATATCCATTATCCATGCATGTGGCCTCTTATGTGCTCTGAATTAAGAGCACTGCAATACAACTTTCTTCACTATTGCACCTTCTATTCTTCACCAAATGCTTCTTGCCTTTTCTGCATCAGTATTGTCTGCTCTGTTGATTTGGAAACAAGATTCACTACTGACTCTTACTCTGCTTCTTCACTGATAACAGATATAAGAAACTCAATGAGTCAAGGAGCTAAATCCCATAATAGTAGGCTAAAATGCTGCACCTCTAGAATTTTGCATCCTCTCATTGCTGTCAAGGTAATAATAAAAATTTCTTTACACCCGTATCATTCAGGCTAAATGTCAAGCATTTACATGAATGAACATCACCTGCAAAAACAGTATGAAATCACATCAATTGCCCGGTAAGTTCTTTTAGCAAATTAACTTTATCAAATCGCCCTCATTTTTTCCAATACACAGATTTATTTTTTTTTTACCTGCGAAGTTGACATGCGAGAGGTATCTTGTCGGCCTGTTAAATCAGATGAGGAGATATTGACTGGGGCACCACGATGCAATCTCATGCTCACTTTCCTTTCTCGTTCCATACCGGACACTGGCCGAGGAGAGGTGTTGGCTGTGAGAAAAACAGCATTAGATTCTCATAATGAGAAGTGCCATGTTAGCATGGTCACTGGAAAAATTACACTCTTGCTGTGTGCACATAAAAATTCCACATAACCAAACGAGAAATCAAGGCCGTTGTTTGACATTTCATAGAAATACAAGTATCAATTGCCAGGCAATGAGTGTATGCAAATATCTTCAATCTACTAAAAAGCAAGGGAGAAAAAAATCAAACCAAAAGGCCAAACTCAGCCCAGAAACAAACTGCCAATTAGAATAGTCTACAAGAAGCACTTACCCAGCTACTTGCTTACTTACCAGCATGTGAAGTTGGGGTAAGGGGAGTAGGAGGAGCTACATCTTGTGTTCCTCTTAGCCTGCCAGAAGCAGTGGAGGGTAATCCACGTACAGCTGGATTTCGTGTATGTCTTAATCTTTCCTCTCGTTCCCGCCTTTCACGTTCAGCATCTTCAGCTGCTCTGCTTGCACCCTACGGGTCAAGACTCGTGAACAACTTCAGGGATTATTGAGCTTACAACTATATGTTTGGATAAAAGTACTGGCAAGGAAGAACTGGACAATGTGTGAATCGAAGTTTGAGAAGGCACCAACTGCTTTGGTAAAATTTCTTGAGAACTGCCATAAGTTTTGTTCATACAGCTGCTTGGATAGTCTTCAAAATGTTAATGTACACACGTACTGCTATGGCAGCTGGACACCTCCTCAAATGTTGCAAATGACCCATGTTAAAGATCAAGGTGGGAGAAAGCAATAATTTGACAACCTAGCCTGGTGACTGCCCTAAAGGATCTAAGAAGCCTTCCACATTAAAAGCCTTGTAACTGTAATTTAGTTGTCATCCAAGCCTTATAGCATGGATCCCGTATCTCCTGCCTTTCTCCTCATTTCCTGATCTTTCTGACTACACAGCAGAGTTGCTAAGAGGAAATATGGAAGACAATTTTACAGTTAAGACACTCAAAACTGACAATGCAGTAACAAAACCCAACCAAAACCATTAAAAATTTTAAGTTTTAGAAAGCTGTGTGAGCTACTCACAAATTTCAGCATGTTCCAGTCAAATACATAGTCATAGGAGAATCCTTGCCGATGAAAAAGGTTTCTGAATAATTGCCTTAGATAGGAATAGTCCGGCTTGTCATCAAAACGCAAAGAACGGCAGAAATTCAAGTATGTGGCAAATTCAGCTGTAATTAAAGGAAGCCTGTTTTTTATCTTCAGCTTCACATTGGCTTTTTGTAATTCTGAGTCAAAAATACCCAAACCACCCCAAACCTGAAAAGCAGGGAATCTTCTTAACATAAGAAAAAGAATAGTGATCTAATACTAGAAATCCACTAAAGGAAACACTATCATGTCAACCCTGAAAAATAAATTATTTTTTCTATCACAGAGCAGGCAAAGATCTCATCTGTCGATAGCACAGAGGACCCAATAGCACAGTTCTTTAACCAACAGCTGGTGAGGGAGAAAAAGGTTTAAAACTTTGCTTGGAATATACTGAACACAATTTATTGTGAGACATGGAACAGCATTTCTTTGTTAAGGCACATAGAGATTCATGTCTGCTGTGTCACAAAACACACAAAAACTTTATCTCCCAGGTAATTCATGCCACTTTTTTAATATACAATAGCCTGAACACTTATTTTTAAATGGCAAGCAAAATATTACAAAGCAAAAAAACAAAAATACTGTGGTGAACCAGTACACTGGTTTTCAGTGCACCAGAGAAAATCAGCAGTATCAAAATACAAGCTTTTGACTTTAGGTCTTCCCAAATGAAATACGATAATAATTTATATTAAGAAAGAAATTCTAACAAATGGCACAAGAGAAGCTGATTAGTCTTCCCTGCCTGTAAACCCCAGAGAAAACATGTAATTCATGAATATTAATGAACATGTACGAAGCAACATTTGAAACACATAAAAAATTATGAATTTTCCTACAACCCAAACAAAAACTATAGTTCTTGCCATTGTAACTAGTTGCCAAAGCCAAGAGGGTGAAGAGACAGAACTCTTCGTGAAATGAAAGCAGTCCCTAATGACAGCTAGTGTTATTATGTTTTAAAACTACTTTAAGTATCATTTTACAATACTCAAAAATGGCTTATTATTGTTTTGGTGTAAATAACAAACTGAGAAACAGAACTGCTCTGAGGCACGATGCTAGGATACAGTAGGGTTTCTTATGCCTCTCACAAATTCTAATCCATCAGCAAGCGAAACCAGATGAACCTGGGACAATAATTCCCAAGTGAAACAACTGCAGTATATAAGAGGTGCATCTGACTACACAGTCCAATTCATCCAAGAAACAGGACCCACACAGATAAAGAGGGAATTTGTTAAAATGCTATTTGTCTGTTGTAATTATCCAGTCAACAGGTGCACAAAAAATACAGCGCAAATCAGGGTACCATGCTACCCTTCCTTCTTGAGGGCACTTCAACAGTTGAGACAAGAGATCCCTAGAAATGCTCTATGAACGCAAAAGATCTGTCTTCAGCATAGTATTTTTACCACATGTGGTAAAATCATGGCGGGATAAGGAAGGGGAAAAGGAGAAGGAGAGAGACAGATGATGAGAAAGAGTAGTAGAATTTAACATAAGGAAAGGAGATGTACCACTAAAACATGAACACACAGGCCTAGTGTCACAGAAGAGTAACTTACAAGGATATCCTTTACACAAAACCTCAATGGGTGTAGACATTTTCTTTTCACTGATACGTTCGTATTTCTGCCTCTTTGTTGCTGCTTTCAGTCCCTGCCAGGGGAGGGAGCCCAGGTTAAAATACATCAGTACATAGCCCAAGGACTCCAAGTCATCTCTGCGAGATTGCTCTACAACAGCATAAAAAAGTGAACTCATTAGGTTTCATTTTCTACTGGCAAAACAAAAGTCTGTGCAACAAGACTGTTATAAAAACCCTTACAAAAACAAGAGACAGCTGAGAGCTACTATGCCCACGATAAACTCGTTCAGTAAAAGAAAAGCCTATTATCCTTGCAGTTATTTAAAAATGTGCTAATTCCTGAGCATTACAAACTCAGACTGAACAGACACCTAATACAGACTGAATCCCACCTAATCAAGATACACAAGGCCATGCATGCTGTACTCTTAGTGTCAAAAACAGGGACTTGTCTCCTATGCCTCCACAAAGCAACATCCACTTGCACTAAAATTACATGCATCGACACTCTTGAAGTTTCTATTTATTGCTTTCCCCAGCTCACCAATTCCAAGATGAGTGTTGATGGATGCATAACGGGCAGTTCCCGTTAAATTTTTATTTTCACGGTATGGAATATGTTGGTGAGTTCGAGCATCTCGATACTTCTTTGCTAGTCCAAAGTCTATTATGTAGACAAGATTGCCTTTCTTCCCCAGGCCCATTAAGAAGTTATCTGGCTTCACATCTCGGTGGATGAAGTTCTTAGAGTGAATATATTCAATTCGACTAATCTAAATACAGAACCACAAAAAAAAAAATCATTGTCGAGAGACTAAGCACACATCTCTTTCTGACAAAAACACTAGCAATTGTGTCTAAATAATGAAAGAGGCAACCCCCTTTTTTATTGTAAAATATAAGGGCATTAAAGAGAACATAATTTAGAAGACAACAGACAAACCTTCTTTCCAGCTCTTTGCCCGTGTCTATTTTACAAAACCAGGATAATCTGTTTCCAAAAACTTTCTTGGGGAAATTTCTTAAGTCTTTGAGCAGTGCAACACCTGGTTTGCAAACAGTGCAGATCCAGTTTTTAAAGAAGAATTGGCAATCACTTTTGATGGGATAGCTTGGATTTACAAAAACAGAGCTACTTTTCAATTTTTTCTCTATTAAAACAGCCTATTCAGCTCTGAATTTTAGAAATAAAATATGTATGATCAAAAAAATTCAATATCCCAACATATTTCACGATCAAGATAACAAAGCCATTTCCTACCATTTGGTCAGCAAGTAATAGGACTGTCTTGAGACTAAATTTCCTTGAACAAAAATTGAAGAGATCTTCAAGACTCGGTCCCAACAACTCCATCACCATAACATTGTAGTCCCCTTCAGCTCCACACCACTTAATTGTGGGAATACCCACTAGGAAAAAAAAATAAATTTATTCTGTATAACAATTTGATTTATATAATTCATACACACAAATCATCAATGCTCTAAAGATTATTTCTGAGTGTCTTTACCATGAATGTTTCTATTTACAGTGAAGCTTAATGTTTTATGTTCATACATTCCAAAATTAAATGTGTGATAATTTCCAGCAGTACCAATATATCAGATTATAAATATAAATCAAATTATAGCAACGGAGGTCTAAAAATAGCTGTTTTTCTTTTCCCCAGAAACCTTCTAGTCTTCATACTTATCTTGTAACTTTAAAGTATTGAGCATCTTTGTTGGATTTGAACCCTAAGCATTTTACCAATATTAATATTCATGTAGTCTCTAAGATGCAATAAGGCACAAATCAGGAGTCTGAAAATAAAACCCTGATAAACCACTAGATACTATAACTGAAGAAGGCCTTAGAAATTAACTTAGTTTCAAAGCCTACAAAATCACCATGAAATATCTGTCTCCTTCATCAAAATTTGCAATGAATTTCTGCCCTTCCTTCATATTTGTGTCTTTCCTTCAGTTCCATGGTATTTGCTGTTTGGTGCATCTCTACCAAAGTAGCACTGTTTATGAGATGCATTATTCATTCAGTTTTACAGTAGGATAATTAGCCCAAATTTATGGAGGAAGTCAGGTACCTTTATGGAGGAACCTTATTTCATATAAAAATGTAGAAACACTCAAATATTTTGAAATAAACCTGCATGTAGACAGCCTTATTCAGATTTTCAAATGCCTTACTCAGAGTTAATTCTATGCATTTTGGTGTGAAATGCCATAATTCACTGAATTTAAAGGAAGCATGAGTTATTCTATGAAGGCTATTTCAGTTACAAGCAGGTGGCAACTGAATGAGGTGGGAATTAAAAATAACTAAATGCAAATATTATAAATTATTATAAATTTTTAGAGGTCTTATTACCCTACTTGGCATGTACTTGAGATACAGCATGGAATGTACTCTTTATGCAAACCATATCCTCATTTAGGAAGAATTCAAGGGACTATGAAACAAACACAAAACTGTACTACACCGGGTTTAAGTCCCAGAACTACACAGGAATGTTAGGTTTCTGGAATTCCAAAATATATAAGTTACTGTAGCAAAGCAACACACAGTAGCTACAAAGTTGCTGCACTCCTATTCTCCACTACTAATGCCATTTTGTCTTTGAACTCTCCCAGCAAAGAAATATTTTTAACACAGAAAAAAGAACACTAACATGTACAACAAAAAATAACCTGATGTTTAAAAGTTTAGAATTGTGCTACCATAATAAGCAAGTCAGGTTAAATGGTCCAAAGCAGTGGTTACCATCTTTCACTCATCCATGAGAATCAGAAATAAATCACTGTTCTGGGACCAAGCTTTGTTTCACATTGCACAAGGTCCTTCCCTTTTAATACTTCAGGAACCATGAGAAACTTTGGAGGATCTTACTGGTTATCATGAAGTGTGATAGCCACGATTTGGAACTGCTCCCCTACAACCCTTGCCGAACTGAAGTGCTTCTCTTCATCTACCCTGATGCCTTTCCCACCTTCTCCTTCTCAAAACAGATCCCAAACATTAACTTCCAGGTGGCAGATAGATCAAAGGTGCAAAAGCATTAAAATCTTTGAAGATGGAAAATAGTTTGCTTGCCTCCACCCTGCATCATTTTGTAGATTTTACTCTCGATGTGGAGCTGAGGATGTTTGGTTTTCACACATTCCAACTTTATTGCAACCTCTTCTCCGGCAGCAATATCAGTTCCTAAAACCAGAAGAATTAAAACACTGGTCAAAATATTTTTAAGATGCATTTCCTTTGCCAAGACCGAAACAAAAACGAGCATCAACAAACTACTTCTAAATGGCAAACATCCAGAGATAAAGTACTTTCAGCCACGATTATCTAAAAATTCCTCTGAAACTTTAGATACTCTCCAACAGACTAGGATTACAAGAGACAACTATTAGACACTGCATAACAAGAAGCCAAAATTGCTGCTATCCCATTAAAAAAAAAAAACAAAAAAAAAAAAAACAAACAAAAAACCCCAGAAAAACAACAAAACTAAACCAAGGGCATCTTCTCAGGGATGTCTTTCCACTTCCAGTTTGTGATAAAAATGCTCGGAATTAATCTTTACAAATGTGGCAAACAGACCTGCCAACAGAAGAAGTACTAAGAATTCAAATCACCTCCTCTTATGTCTTGGAAATAGAGACTACAATTTCCCAAGATCTCAACATAGTCCAGCTGTAGTGTGACACCTCATCTTACTTGGCTGGAAGGCAGATCATCTAGACTAAAGAACGTGCAGTCTGCAAAAGCTTTCTTTAAATCTCATTAGATTCTTGTTTTAAGAATCAAAAAATGGCTTACCTGTTCACTTTCAAAGTATGTAGGGAGAAACTGACATTCTTAAATAGAAACAGTCAAGAAAATACACACTCTCACAGCCAAGCAACTTACAAACTACAGGAGAAAAGGAAATAGCAAAAGGAAAAGTGTGACACTTCACAGATATTATCTCCAAGTCTCTCTACTTTAGGAATTTGGCCCTTTTCTGCTTTACCTCACGGTTCAGGATCATGTGAAGTACATCATCTATGGTTCGATCTGATCCCCACTTTCAAAAGCCTAACTAGAGGTTCCCCTCTACTCTGACATGTCTTCAACACCCTTGTAGCTGCATTTAAGACAAAACCTGGGGACTGGAAACAGGCAAAAATAGTAATATTTTCATTTTCAAAGCACAAAACTGAGCTGGGAACGTATGCTGAAATAATCTATAAAGTCACCAAGGCCTATCGGAAAGCACGTCAACTTAAAAATAAATATTGACTTCTGAAATAACTTTAGAAATTATTTTAAGACACTTATGTCTCCTGTACAGTCTGAACAATGGAGTCGTAACTGGAATTTTTAAAAAACCGACCACATTTCGTTATTACAACACAGTTTTCAAACATCTGTTCTACCAGATAATGGCAGGCAAAGCAAAGGGGACTCTACAAAAGGCTTCAGTTCTTGAGAGACAGTAATGTCCCCTGGAAAAACAAATGCCACCAGCTGGATCTTCCATTCATGTACTTCCATGGTAGTTCCATGCCTGAGCCATGCTTCCATGTAAATGGCATGACATTTGCAGTAAACCCCGAGAGTAAATCCAGGACAAATATTTAGAAATAAAAAAAATGTAAAACTCAGAGGATTTATTGCAAAGAATCCAGTATGGCATTAATATATACACTACACTAGCATTCAGGGAACTATTACTTTCTGTACAACTTCACTGTTGGAAGCTGCATTCACAGAGATAAAAGTGACACATAAATGTTTCTTTCACTTGCACTTGATATTAATACTGTAATACAATCTGATTTATCTGAGCAGTAGTCAAGTTTAAATTTTTCAAATCACCTAAGACTTTTCAGATTTTAACTGATGTCTTAATTGCTCCCCAAAATTCCAGTGGAAGCTAACAAGGATTTTTTTTGCACAAGCTTTACCACAGTCTTCTATAGTCACATCTTCAATCCTCTATACATGAATTGCAGAGAGGGAGAATCACGTTCTCTGACTCTAGACCACCACATACCTCCAGTTAAAAATGCGTATTTTTCATCAGGCATATGATCTGTCTTATGGATAACCGTATTTCACTATCTGTAAACAAGTAGCTTTAGGTAACGAATTATTTTGGAATGCCAGCTGTGCACTGCAAGATGTATAGAAAAACAGCCCCCACCTCTCCTACTGCATGCACTGTAAACGTACCACATAAGCTAGCAAGTGACATTATTTTTATCTTCCACAAATATGCAGTCAATGAACCTTAACCCCTGCAAGTTCCACCTTCCCCTCCTTCCCTGATTTGCTTTTCTAGGTTAACACAGTTTTCAAAAGCAGAGTACTTGTGTCTACCGGACGGGACATAATGCTCATATTTCTTTGGATGTAACCCACTTCACATGGCTTGAGAGTTTGCCAAATATGTATTTTTAAAAGAACTGCTTTCAAAATTTGTTGCACCCACTACGTGTGCTTGTCATAAACAACAGCAGTAGACTATGTCAGAGAGCTATATATAATAATGGACTGGCAAAGACAATTCCAATCCTGTACGTTTTACAATCGCACAGCGATCACGATTAGGCGATGGTCAGCAACAGGAGTAGCCAAACTACGAGGATTGTTTGAAGGATTTAAAGGTAAACCTAATCACTTGTATTTGTGTAATTTTTTTTTTTTTAGGCCTCACAGGAGAAAGAAACATCCTTCTGACAACAATTTTTCCTAGTCCACTGCAGCGACATTTAACCCCGCTACGTTTCTTTCCCGAAACGTTTTTCCGAATGGTGTGGGTTGCGGGGTTTTTAAGGTTTATGTGATTTTGGGTTTTTTTCTTCCTTGTTTTCAGATGAGGCGATTTTTTACCCTTATGCTCATTTTACAGACTCGAACGGTGCCCAAGGTCACTAGACAACAATGAGAAGAGGCAGCCGAGTAAACCAGAATCCCCGATTTCCGCACTATCCAAATCAGGGCATGATGTCAACGAAATATTAAATTACTGCTGTTGTGTCCCTAGCCCAGGTACTTGCCCGACCCGGCTAGGCCCTCGATGTTCTCCACACAGCCAGAAAACGGCCAACTAAATCCCCAGCGAGCCATCCTCCTTACCCAGGTAGATATCCCCGAAGGAGCCGCTCCCGATCTTCCGGCCCAGCCGGTACCGGTTCCCAACCCTCAGCTCCATGGCGGCAGCTCGGCTCGTCCGCGACCCGCTTCTGTTGCTCTGCCCGGCCTGCTGGGTCTCGTTCTGATGCCTCACAGTCCTGCGGTTTCGGATGCCATCGCGGCTTTGGTCTCGCCGCTCGATACTAGCGAGACAGTCAAGACCGTCGCCGCAGCTCCCGAGCAAGATGGATACGGATTCCCGACACGACCGGCGCTCAGCCCCTCCGGCCCCCAGCCACCATACTGCGTGACCTCACTTCCCTAGCGACGGGGGCGGGGCGCGCTGCCGCAGGCCGGGCGCGGGGCGGGCCCGGCTCCGCCGCTCGCCCGGGGCTCGGCTCGGCTCGGCTCGGCTCGGCTCGGCTCGGCGGGAGTCGGGCGTAGCTTCCTGTCCCGTCTCATCGCGCCGTCCCAGCCACATGCCGGGCGGCGAATGAAGTCCGCAGTCTTCCCGGTGCGTGTGGCGTCGTCCCCCCGAGGCCGTCGGTCACCGCAGTGGAGATGAGCTCCGGCAGCGCTGCGTTGCGAGGAGTGCCCGTTTGACCGGGAAGGCGGAAGTTGGGGGGGTGGAGTGGGTGCAGGGATAAAGTCTGAGAAGTAACCCCGCAAATTTCACGGGAAAACCGTGTCATTCTTGCCGGGGAGGAGTGTTGGGATCTCCTCTGTCTCTCCGAGTGAAGAAGAATTTCTGTAGGCATGGTCCTTAGCAGATCACCGCCGGCACCGCAGGGCCGGTATGTGTGACCGGGTAGTGTCTGCGCTTGTGAAGCTGTGTATTTGTGAAGCCTCATACTGTTAAAGTTGTAAGACCTTAATGGCTTAGGTGGCTGACAACTGAGCCACTGGAAGTACAGAGTAAGGCATGGAGAGGGAGAGACCGACAAAGATACATCTGAACTGTCAAATTCCCCCAGCAGCTGTTAAGTGGGAGCTGCGATGAGTCCTGGACCCATTAGTCCATGTTGCCCCTCTTCTGCATCCCATCCCTACCACCCTTCTCCTGCTGATGTAATTTTTTCTCCTTTCCTGCACCTCTCCCTCTCCTATTGTCTAATCTTGTGTCTTTCTCTCACATTCTACCTCTCTATTTTCTTTTTCTTTCTGCACTTCCATCCTCTTCTCCATCTCTCTTATCTTCATCCTCTATCTCAGTCCATTGATATTTTTGTCTTTTTCCATTTATCTGTCTTCCAGATTTTTAAATGCTCCCCATATACCCTCTAGGCCTTTGTGATGTCCACCCAACTTTTATTTCCTCTCTCTCTCTCTGTGCCCTGTATTCTAAGTACCCTTTTTCTTTCTCGGATGCTCTCATTCTAGGTCCCTGCCCCAATGTTTTCATTTCTTTCCTCCCTGTCCCTCAGCCCATTTCTCTCTTGACTGTTCTCTGTCCTCCTGTTCCTATCATTAGACTCCTCTCCCCTTTGGCTCACAGAGCCTAGGAGACCCAGGTGACCACAAACCACCTTTGCTTTTTCCAAGGGTTTGCTTTGCTGAAGTGTTTCTAAATGTGTCAGTGAGCTTTTCTGGAGCTGGAATTTATTTCTGTTTCAGGAAGAGTCTCTCATTTTGTAGTCTGTGATTTAACAGTTTCCATGGCAGGATAATTGCGGTAGAAGGTGGCAAATGAATCCAACGGCCTGGACTAGGATGTGCCAGGCTTCTTGCCAAGCCAGGGGCACCCGTGGGAATGTGGGCTGCCACATTCCTTAAACTCGGAACATTGAGGGGTTTCCCCCAGACAGAAGCTGCCAGTAACCATGGCTCTGGGTGGCCTTGGACTACTGGAGGCCTCCTCCAACCTGCCTCCAAGCCATGGGGGTGGTAAACCTTGCTTCCTTCTAAAACGAGCCATCATTGGCATCCGGGCGCCTGTGGCGAAAAGTGAAATTCTGTCTCCTAAATTTGCAAACATCACAGGTTTTCTCCCAGATGAAAGCTGCCAGGAACTAGGGCTGGCCTTCGACTCCCAGGGGCCTCCTCTGAGCCGGCTCCAAGACACGAGGGTGGAAATATTTCACACCTGTGGGAAAAAGCCACCATGCACACCCAGGCGCCCCCAGCCAAAAGTGGGAATCTGCCTTGATCCATCAGGAAATCTGTGAGCCGAATCTGGCCGAGCTTGGCCGAATCCAGCCTCCTGCTCTCGTGACCATTAATTAGCGCGAGTGCAGTCACCGCCTAATGAGCTCCTGCCCAACCCTGATATTGTTGAGATGGATATATGAGATGCATATATATATATATATATATATATATCTATATCGGTGTAGTGATAATAATGGGGTTTTTAAGTTTTATATTTTTGATAAAGTGTGATTTTAAGTTATTAGTTATATAAAAATGGTTTATTATATTTATTGGATAAAGTAACAGTTTCTTGTATTTTTGGTATAAAGTAATTAATGTTAATCATTAATTGGAAAGTGTTTATAATAAATCATTAAGGTATGAATATTGCTTATTGAGGTATGTAATTTTTAATTGTAAGCATTTTTAATGTGTTTATTTTATTGGTCTTCATGTTAATGGCTTTTTGGTACTTTTTTTTTTTGTATTTGAATTATAAATATACTTGTTAAGGATTTTTGTAGGGGTTTTTGAAAAAATTTAAGTCGGTAGGGGAGATATAAAGTAATAATTATGATTATTAATAAAATGAATATTTTAGTTTTTACTAATGATTAAAGTTATTTGGTAATGTTTTAATTTTTCAAAATATTATTTAGTTATTTTTTATTTATGTGTAATTGATTATTTTAAAAAAGTTTTAAATGTTTTTGTAAATTGATTTATTGATTTGAAAAAATTTATATAATGTATTTTTTCTAATTTTGGTATTTATTTTGGTGTGTTAATAAAAAAATTGTTTTATTTTGTAAAGTAGTATGTTTAATGTCATTTATATTTAGTAGTAACAAAGTTAAGGTTATAGATGTATTATTGTTTTGTTTGGTTAGTTAATAACTACATTTATTTAATGTAGTTAACATGTGAGTTGTTATTTTAGGTCTTACAATAGATTTATAAAGAATAGAATTCGGTTTTTAAAAGGTTATACTATTTTGATATTGAGAAGTAAATTTGGTTTGAGTGATTGTGTTTTTTTGGTTTTTTTTCTGATGTATTATTGTTATGTTGGGTCTTAGTAGGGTTGTTTTAAATTGTAGGCTTGATATTTTGAGGTAACTTCTTTGTGGGTTTGTGTGTTTTTTTTGGGGGGGGTAACTAAATATTTTACAAGTATTTATTTATAATTATTTTAATAATTTTAAGTTTTGTGTTTTAACTGTAATTTGGGACAAGAGTGTATAAATGTTATTTTAAGAGTTTATGTTATGTATAGGATTTTTTTTATTTACAATTTAAAGTTTGTGAGGGATAAGGTTAGTTGTGGCATCCTAAAAATGCATGTAGAAAATGGATTTAGAGGATTAGTGACCGATAAACGCTGCATTTGGATGTGTGATTTTAGTGTTACTTATACATTTTGTTTTGGTTGTGGAACTATTTATCTTGAGGTTTTTTTGGTGTGTTTTAAATAAAGTTTGGCACAGTGAGTAGGAATCTCGTGTGGTTTATTTTTTGTGGAAACAAGTATAACTTTTTCTTTAGGTTATGAAATTTACAGGACTACTTTATTGACTACTTAGTAAATCTTTTACTTGCACTTGAGTAGGTTTTCGTAACTCTGATTTTGAAATCAAAGAAGAAAAATGAGAAAACAGAGGTAGAGAAGTTTTCTCCTTATGGGATACAAAGGGTTTAACATAGAAGCTGCTTTGTCTAATCTTGCGTGGAGGTTTCCGTGCCTCGGCAGCAGCAGAGCAGCGAGCGGCGCGCCTTGAACGGGAGGCGGCTCCGAGTTCGGCCGAACCGAGCCGAGCGGAGCCGAACACGCAGAGCGGCTCCGAGTTTAGCCGAACCGAGCCGAGCGGAGCCGAACACGCAGAGCGGCTCCGAGTTTAGCCGAACCGAGCCGAGCGGAGCCGAACACGCAGAGCGGCTCCGAGTTTAGCCGAACCGAGCCGAGCGGAGCCGAACACGCAGAGCGGCTCCGAGTTTAGCCGAACCGAGCCGAGCGGAGCCGAACACACAGAGCGGCTCCGAGTTTAGCGGAACTGAGCCGAGCTGCGCCGAAGAGGCAAATCCAGCCGAAAGCAGCCGATAGTAGCCGAATCTAGCCGAACCGAGCCGAGCGCCGCCGAGCGCAGCATCCCGGGCAGGGCGGGGCGGGCTCGGGGTGGAGCCGGGGCTCTGTGAGGTTTCCCCTCCTGTCCCTCTCTCTGCCCCTCCTTCCTCCTCCCCGTATTCGCCTTCTTTTGCTCCCTTTCCCCCATTTCCCTCTCCTTCCCAAACCCGGCTCCTTCCTGTCCTGTCCCTAACCCGCTACTCCCTTCTATTCCCCCTCTCTCCCTCCTCTGTCCCCGGTCCCTCTTTCCCTCCTCCCGGTATTTCCCTTCCCCTCCCGCTTTCCTCCACAGCCCGACCTCCCTCCCTACCGTTTCTCATCCCCTGCTTTCCCTTCTCTGTTCCCGTCCTCCCTTTCCTTCTTTGCCCGCAGCCGCGGGGCGCCGGAGAATAAAGCCCAGAGGGCCGGAGCCCGGCGCCCCTCGGCCCCTGCACGGGGCCGGGGGGTCTCGGCGGATCCCCCATGCCGGTCAGACACACCGCCCGGCACTGCCGGACCTGCGGCTTTCCCGACATCCCGCTGAGAGCGGCCCCCGCTCCGTGCCTGCCGTCCCTGCCGCTCCCTCTCCCGGTGACAGCGAGGCTGGGGAGGAGCTTGAGCCCTTCTGGGGGCTGCCTCCCCTTTCTTGTTGCGGCGGAGTCCCTTTCTGGGGGGATGTACGCGTGGAAAGGGCTTGAAGGAAGCGCTGCGCTGCTGTCCAGGGCAGTTAGACTCGTTCTGTGCCTTCTTTGGGGGTGAGGAAAAGGGGGTGAAGACTCGGGGCTCTGATGTCATTTGGGGCACCCCAAGGTCCCGAGGAGAGGGAGCCACACGGCGGTGGAGGAGCAGGTGGGTGGGGAATGAGGGGGGTCGTGCTGGGCGCCTCTGCTCCGTTTTGCATGGAGTTGCTGAGTAGAGGGGTTTATGGGGGGCTCTCGGGGCTTCCACCGTGGAAGGACGGTGAGAGCTTCTCAGGGGGTCTGCGGGAACACCTGGATACGCGCTTGGATACGGTGAGCATTGCTCAAAGGAGATGCCGAGGGACAAAGCTTCGTGCCGGGAAGCAGCAGCTGAACAGGTGAGCTCGTGTGGATTTGTAGCGGGGACTTTTCTCCTTTCCCTTTTCAATTTCATCTTGCCAATCCCTCCCCGGTGTCCCCAGGAAAAAAAAAAAAAAAAAAAAAAAAAACCGAGGAGAGGGAGCCACACGGCGGTGGAGGAGCAGGTGGGTGGGGAATGAGGGGGGTCGTGCTGGGCGCCTCTGCTCCGTTTTGCATGGAGTTGCTGAGTAGAGGGGTTTATGGGGGGCTCTCGGGGCTTCCACCGTGGAAGGACGGTGAGAGCTTCTCAGGAGGACAAAAGAAATTAAAAAGAGGGAAGCAACTCCTCTTCCATTATTGTCTGCGTTTGAACTGGGGGGAATCCCCCTTCACTCGTGGTTTTAAGGGATTGAATGAAAACCTGCCTTTTCCAGGGTGTTAGGAGTATAGCAGGGGTGACAGGGAATCCTGTGTTCTATTTTAATACAAAGGGGAAAAATATGGTATATAAATAAATATAAATATATACGAAGTATATAAATATATACATTTATACATGATGTATATAAATAAATACAAAATAATAGAAATCGATACAATACATAATTATAATACAGTATAATACAAATTATACTGTATATATCTTATTCTAACATATTATATGTCATATATCTAAATATAGTACATCAATATATTATAATGTAATATATAACCACTTAAAAACGTAAATGTGAGTGTAAATATCAAAAATATAAATTTAAAAATATTTATATATATTTTAAAAGAAATGTTTTTTTTTTTTGTTTTTTTATTTGGTAATAGGCAGGGTTTTTACTATAAAAATTAGAAATATAAATAAAATAAAGGTAGATATCTAAGTGTAGAAATATATAATAAATACATAAAGATATATAAAAATTAAAAATTTAAATTAATAGAAGTATTAGCAATACTTATGATATACAATAAAAATTAAAATAATTACATGATGATGTATATTATACATATTTATAAATACAATACATCCATATAAACTATAAATTCAAATGTGTATATAATGATGAAAAATATAAAAATATTTAAATAGAGTTTAAAAGAAAGGACTTTTTTTGGTTTCTATTTGGTTAGAGGCAAGGGTTTTATTTTAAATAATAGAAGCTGCAAAGAGCATCCCAAGGGGAACACAAAACTGCCACAACATGGCTTCCTCCACAGCTTTTTCCTTGCAACCCAAGGCTGCATTTCCTGCCTAGGATTAGGGTTACACCTAGGGTTAGGGTTTTGAAAACACAAAGCCCAGGGCTCCAGGCACACTGCAGCTGCAAAAGGCATGCCAAGGGGAACACAAAACTGCCACAACATGGCTCTCTCTCCACGGACCCCCACTGATGGCCACATATCCCTGAACAGCAATGTCGGTTGTTTTCCCTGGGAAACAAAACTCACCAGCCCAGGTTCGTGATGTCAGTTTGCAGGAGGCGCTTGGGACCGTCATGGCAGCCCGAGTTGTCTGTGGTATTAGTTTGAGTCTGGGAGGTATCCTGCGGCATTCGGAACTGGAGGAAACAGATGGCCACTGAATATGACGTCCGGCTTTTTGCCATGGACACCGAAACTCACTGGGCCAGGTTCCTGCTGTCACTTTTCAGGATGCATTTGGCACTACCAGGGAAACCAGAGTTTTATTTTGCAGCAGCTTTGGTCTGGGAGATACGGGGTTGCCCCCTCCTAACCCTTACTTCCTCCCCTCAGCCCTCTTTTCTAATGTCCCCTTCTTGCTCCTCACCTCTACTCGAACTTCCAGCCCGGTCCTGCCCCATCCCTCACTCCGCCCTTCACCCCTTCCCTCCCGGTCCTGCCCCATCCCTCACTCCGCCCTTCACCCCTTCCCTCCCGGTCCTGCCCCATCCCTCACTCCGCCCTTCCCTCCCGGCCCTCACTCCGCCCTTCACCCCTTCCCTCCCGGCCCTGCCCCGGCCCTCACTCCGCCCTTCACCCCTTCCCTCCCGGCCCGGCCCCGTCCTTCATTTCCCCACCGCCCGCCTGTGACTCTGCAGCAGCTCGTGGGAGCCCGAACAGAGGAGGACAGTGCAGCCCTGGCAGCAGGACAGCACCCAAATAAAACAGGCAGGGACAACGTCTGTGGGCTGCAGGGTGTCACCAGGGGCTGCGGGCTGCAGGGAGGGGGCGGAGGGTGACACAGAGCATGGGGGCAGCTGAGAGGCAGAAGGGGCCTTTAGGAGCAAAGAGGGGGCTCCAGGGTGGCACAGAGATGCTGAGAGGCTGCAGCGGGGCACTTGAGGGTTGCACAAAGAGGCTGAGGGGCAGGGGGTGCCTTGAGGGGCAAAGTGGGGGGTGCCTGAGGGTGAGAGGTGAACCAGCCCTCACACCACCCCTAACCTCACCCTAAAAACCACCCCTACCCGGGTGGAGAGTGCACGGTGGAGGTTAGGGGGCCAAGGGACAATGTCGGGGGCTTGGGGTGACACACAGACATTGTGGGCTGAGGGGCAAAGAGGGGGACCTTGACAGGTGGAGAGCTGACACTGAGGGTTAGGGGTACAAAGGACACAGGGTACCAGGTAGCAGCAGCCCTCACCCCAGCCCTAAGCTCACCCTAAACAGTACACCTGGGTAACTAGCTGTTGTTTTCCCCAACCGCAGCTGCAGGCAGTGACCCTGATGGTGGGACAGCCCCAGACCCCTCCCAGCAGCTGCAGGCAATGACCCCAGTGGTGGGACAGCCCCAGACCCCTCCCAGCAGCTGCAGGCAATGACCCCAGTGGTGGGACAGCTCCAGAACCCTCCCAGCAGCTGCAGGCTGTTACCCCAGTTAAAAGTTAGGGATGATGTTTGTGGGGTAGAGAGTTAATGGTAGGTGTTGGGGGCTGAGCAGGCTTTTGGAGGTGTTTTTTTTTTTTTTTTAGGGATATTTTAGGGTTCTTTTGCAGGAATTTTTAGGAATTTTCTGGGAATGTTTAGGATACCTTTAGGGTTTTTCAGGACTTAAAAATAATTGTTTAGGGTGTTTTGAGAGCTTTCTTACTACTAATTAGAATTTTTTAGGGTTTTTTTTGGGTGTTTTTGGGGTTTTTTAGGACTATTTAAATTTTTAGGGCTTTTTTAGGATTGTTGAGGTTATGTGGAGGATTTTTTTAGGACTAGGGTATTTCTAGGGTTTTTGAGGGAATTTTTTAGGGTTTTTTTAGGGTCTTATCAGGGCATTTTGAGGCCTTTTGGGGTATTTTTAGAGCTCTTTTAGGACTATTTAGAGATTTTTTTAAAGGTTCTTTGGTATTTTTAGAGGTGTTTGATGGTTTTTGTTAAAATAGTGTATTTTTATTGTATTTTATGGGTATTCAGAGGCTATTTTTTAGGTTTTTGTGGGGGTTTTAGGGCACTTTAAAAACGAGGGCTTTTTAAGGAAATTTATAGGGTTTTTAGGGTCCTTTCAGGCCATGACAGAGGCTGAGGGGCAGCTTGAGGGGCACAGTGGGGGCTTGAGGGTGACAGAGGCTGGGAGCTGAGGGAGGAACAGGGAGAACAACAGGTGGGGCTTGGAGGCTGAGCAGGTTTTTCTAAGGATTTTTCCACAACTTTTAAGGACATATAAGAGATTTTTGAAGGTTTCTTAGGACTTTTTTTGGCTTTTCAGAGTATTCTAAGGGGATTTTAATAGCTATTTCAGGGGTTTTTGGATGATTTTCAGGATGAGAATAAGAGGGGATGGTCAATGAAAATGCGGAGTTTTAGGACTGCAGTGGAATGCATTTAAAAAGGGCCAGTGGTGACAGAGTGGATTGGGAAAGACAGTGATGGTCTAAAGGTTGTGAGATCCAGGCCCAGTGGAGTCATTGTGGCTAGGGCCAGATGCGGGCAGCTGTGTAGGGGAGAAATCCTGCACAGTAAAACTGAACAGGCCACCATGAACCCACATGTTAACTGACATCAGGAACCGGGGCTGGTGAGTTTTGTTTGCCAGGGAAAAGGGCCGGCGTTGGAGTTCAGGGGCCTGAGGCAGTGGGTAGCTGGCTGCCTGTGGAAATTCCGAATGGCACAGGATGCCTCCCAGACCAAAGGTGCCACCACTGCCAACTGTGGCTGCTTTGACACTGCCACGTGCCTCCTACAAATTGATATCATAAACCTGAGCTGGGGTGGTGGCAGCTTGAGTCTGGGAGGCATTCTGTGCTGTTCGAAGTTTCAGCAGGCAGCCAGCCACCCACGGCCACAGGCCCCTGAATAACAACTTTTCACTGGTAAACAAAATGCACCAGCCCAGGCTCCTGATGGCAGTTTGCAGGTGGCACTTGGCATTGTCAAAGCAGTCCCAGTTTCCGGTCGTCAAAGCTTGGATCTGGAAGGCATCCTACGCCATTCAGAATTTCAGCAGGCAGTCTGCCATCCCTGGCCAACCCCGACCACAGGCCCGAGAACACCAATGCTGGCCCTTTTCCCTGGGAAACAAAACTCACCAGCTCCGGTTCCTGATGTCAGTTTGCAAGAGGCACTTGGCACTGTCAAACCATACCCAGTTGCCGGTGATGGCAACTTGCATCTGGGAGGCATCCTGCACCGTTCGGAATTTCAGCAGGCAGAGTGACAGCCCCAGCCACCCCCGGCCACAGGCCACTGAACTCCAACACCAGCCCTTTTTGCCTGGCATACAAAACTCACCAGCCCAGGTTCTTGATGTCAGTTTGCAGGAGGCACTTGGCACTGTCAAACCAGCCCCACTTGCTAGTGGTGGCACATTGGGACAGGGAGGCATCCTGCGCCATTTGGAATATCAGCAGGCAGCCCGCCATCTATCTCGGCAGGTTCCAGCCGGGCTTTAGAAAACAAGGTGTTCCCTATGGCTCTTTTAAAACAATGAACAAGGCATGAAAACATAGCTAACACAATGACAATTACAAGAAAAATCCACAACGTTCCCTTAACCAAAGATGCAACCCATCCTGTTAACCCCCATTGACCGAAAAGGTGATTGACCCAGTCTGGGTTTTTTTCTACTTTTAAGTCCTTCACAAGTCCCTTCAGTTTCTGGATGTTGGCGTGGATGGATAGCAGCTACCCATGGCAGGAATATAGAATAGGAATATTTTTTGGTTTTTCCAATCGTATAATTTGGGTTCACAATTTTTATCAAATTCTGTGTAGGATCTTTTGTGGCGTTTTAATTTACTCTCTTTTTTCCAATTGTGTAACAAGGTGATATTTGGAGTAAGGGTAGAAAGTTTTCCAAGGCTACAGGGACCTCTTGGAGTCGTGAGGGGATCCCAGCCCATACTCGGTCACCACAGATGAGAAATGTTCCCTTGGGTAATACTTTGGGATGGAGAGAGGACACAGAGATCATATGAGCAGTGTAATTACACCAATCGTGAGGGTTATAGGCTTTGTTAATTGGCGATATGTCTTTTCGGTATGTGTTTTTGGTCTGATCAATTTCTGGCCAATTATTTTTTGGACGTCTAAAGTAAAATTTGACAGAGTATGTTGCCTTGGAAGACCCCAACAGATCCAATTCTTGGGGTTCCTCGAGAGCATTGGGCAATATTTTTATCCACTCGTCCCAAGTATCTACCAGGTTGGGTCTGTTACCTGTGGTGCGGAGAAGGTCTGAGTTATAGACGGGTCAGTCATCGGCTATGAAGGGAATTCCTACTAGACATGTGGAAAGTGGGTTATCAATGCTTCCCATGGATAAGCACATGTTATCCTGTTTTAATGTCTTTGCTAAGGTTACCCAGACATTATGGCTAGGCTGTGGGCTAATCCAATCGATGGCGTAGGGTACGGTGAGGAACATCCAGGCAGCAGTGAGGACAGCACCAATGTAGATATTTTTCATCTTTGGACAGGAATGGGGCTTCTGATAGGGAATATAAGCAAAGTTTGTTATATTGATGGTAGGAGGGGAGGGTTAGGGT